>NW_015172004.1:2260961-2319254 GCF_001447785.1 Gekko japonicus | reverse complement strand
GGGGATCCCCTGGAATTACAGCCCACCTCAGGACTGCAGAGACCAGTTCCCCTGAAGAAAGTGGATGCTTTGGAGGGTGGACTCGAAGTCATTGTAACCCCACTGAGGTCCCTGTCCTCCCCAGGCTCCATCCCCAAATCTCCAGGAGTTTCCCAACCTGGAGCTGGCAACCCTTCGCCAGTGGCCAGGGGAGACCTGGTAACCCTAGAACTGAAAGATAATCTGGTTAATTTCTCTAACATGCCAAAAGTACTTTTTCTTGAAATCAACAGGATCTCGACATTAATACTGAAATCAATATGGACTGGTTGCCTATTTGTTTTTGGGCCCAGGCTGGTGGCGACCAGAGACAGAGCTTTTCCAGTAGTGGCTTCTTGCTTGTGGAATGCCTTTCACCTTGAGGCTCGCCAGGTGTCTGCATTGCCTTCTTACAGGCACCAGGCCAAAATATTTCCTTTTTTTAATTAAGGGGTTGGTTTTTTAAACGTTACTGTAGTCTGGAAACTATGTTTCTATATCTTTTAATGGTTTTTTATAAAGAATTTTGAAAGCAGCCTCGGACAGGTACCTGGAGAGGCAGAATAAAAAAATACAAAAAGGAGAAGAGGCTTCAGCCACCCCACCCCCACCCCCCATCGTGGCCACAGGAACATAAAGCTTTAAAAGGAGATTAGTTAGATTCATGGAGAATAAGCCTACCAGTGGCTACTAGCCATGATGACTGAGGGGAAACCTCCACATTTAGGGGCACTAAACCTCTGAATCCCAGAGCCAGAAGACTACATCGGGGAAGGTCTCGGCCTCTATGCCCTGTTGTTGTCCGTCCAGAGGAACTGGTTGGCCACTGTGTGAGACAGGATGATGCAACAGATGGACCACTGGACTGATCCAGCAGGGCTCTTCTTTTGTTCTTATGTGACACTTTCCCCAACCTGGAACTTCCCCAAGAAGCCATTTGCCTTCTTGAATAAAACTTCTGAGTTATCAACTTGAACTGGGCCAGCACATATCTGGGAATTAAGTTCCCAGTTGCGAACTCCCCCACATCTTGCCTGTACACATCAATATGGGGGACATGTGGACTTTGTAATATGCGAATTGGCCCTAAGTAAACATAATTAAGATATAACTATGAATCTAGTTTAAAATTTAATGTTGTCAGTGTTTCAGATCTTTTAGGTGTTTGTTTAAAATCAGGACCTTTGTTTGGAATAATAAAATTAAAAACAGACCTTGAATTATTTATTTTTTAAACAAGCCTTGAATTTTATTTTATTTTTAAAAAGAAACCTGGAAAGAACAAACTGTAAATGTTAACACTTGCCACACGACTAAGTTTACCTTTCTTTTGGAACCGAGTAGAAATTGCTGGTGAATCCAGATTTATGTATAAATGTATTAATCTTTTAATATACTCTGTGGATATTGCTTAAAATAACAAATGGAGCTGAACCACAGGAAGGAATGCCAGCAATGCTTTTAAATCACTTTAAATGCCTAACAGAATATACAGGCACTAAATAACTTACCACTGAACATGACTGCAGATGGTTTTGGAAAGAAAACTGGACATCTCCTTGGTCGAGCTCTTCCTGCAAGAGTTGTGTCTACTTAGTTAAGCACAGAAGGGTGAATCAGTGACCATGACATGAATTACCACCGTTTTTATTAATTTCTTTGGAACACATTTTGCGCACAAGGGGTGTGTTAGTGTGTGGAGGGGTTGATTTTGGCCTACACTAAAAACTGTAGGTACACGGGCCATTTTTTAAAAATGGCATCAAAAATCTTTTTGAGCATATCAAACCAGAAGCACAGGGACAGGTGCCCCTTGGCAACTGTTGTGGGTGGATTTACTGTCAGAGGAGGAAGCCTAGTCCAGCATTTCAGACATGTTGCCAGCAATATGGCGATGTCACTTCCTATGTTCCCTCTAAGCTGTGGAGACTTGTGAGCAAAAATTCTACTTGGTGAGCGACTGGCATTAAAGTTGTGAGCCATCCTTCCTGAGCTAAGATAAGAATGTGTGAGCCAGAGGCTAAAAAACTGTGAGCTAGCTCACACTAACTCAGCTTAGAGGGAACACTGGTCACTTCTGGCATGCACTGGAAGTGATGTCATCCCATTGCCAGCAATGCACTGGTATTAGGGCAAAAAAACTCTATGGTAGAAGCCATTTCTAACATAGAGTGTTTGACTGAATAACAGAGTGTCACTGGCAACTCAATGGCACTTACAGTGCATCCTGGAAATGACTTGTCCATTGTCGACAATGTGGCTGAAACTCTGGACCTCCCCCGCTGCCAGTGAGTCGCTCCTCCACCAGCTGGTATAATGCCATAGAGTCTGCCCTCCACAGCAGCCCTTTTCTCCAGGGGAACGGATCTCTGTCATCTGGAGATTAGCCGGAATCCTGGGAGATCTCCAGGTCTCACTAGGAGGCTGGCAACCCTAATAAACACAGGGTTGTTGTATTGCGAGTGTGGAAAGGCACTTCCGCATGTGTGCGATTCTTAACTATCCCATTTCTCACACAGCCCTCCCCAACACCGCATCCAAGGCTTCTCCTAAACGTCCTCTGATCCTAAAAAAATGGAGCACCAAATATAGGGGGCAGTGACAAAATTCTGTTTCATGAGCAGAGCTCTGCTCACAGTTCTTTGGATCCATTCCACAACCAGCTCTCCTCTGTATAAACGATTCATACAATGATCCTTTCCTTTTTTTAATTCAGTGACTTATTCCCAAGGCTACAACAGTCCTGGTGAAGCTCAGAGAAAAGCCACCAAGATCCCCCCATAGAGCCATCTGGGGTTTTCTGCCAACTTGTAATCCTGAGCAGCTTTTGCCTCTGTCTTGTTAAGCCTTTATGTTATATGGGTTCAGGAAAAACGCTGCATTGAGAAGCAAGCTGTGTAAATATTCCAATCTGTATTTACATTCGGTTAACAGCGTTCTTGCCTTCTGCGGAGCGGCAGACAGTTGCCAGATTTCAAACCGCCACACGAGAACAGTTTGACACTGAAGAGTCCCTTTTCGCCATATGTCAGAGCTGAGGTAAATTCAGCCTGTGGTTTTTCCAATGACATCATTCATTTCCATTTCCCTTTTAATTGGGTTGCAACCTCTTGCCCCACTAACAATGTTTTTTTTAAGCTCCGCATTTGTTTCAAATGGAAACTGTGGTGATAATGTGATAAAACCCACTCAGATAAGCATGACAACAAGGGGTATCAAAGCAGCAGAAAGAAATGTTATCAAGGCCGGTAGATACTGTGGACCCAGGTGGTACAATATCATTGAAGAGGTGTTAGTGGTATACTGATATCACATTGCTCCTGTTATGAAAGCGAGTAAGTAAAGGTAAAGGTTCCCTTGCTCGAAAGCCAGTCGAATCCGACTCTAGGGTTGCGGTGCTCATCTCCGTTTCAAAGCCAAAGAGCCAGCGCTGTCCGAAGACGTTTCCGTGGTCATGTGGCCGGCATGACTAAACACCAAGGCGCACGGGACGCTGTTACCTTCCCACCGAAGTGGTACCTATTTATCTACTTGCAATTTCTTGCTTTTGAACTGCTAGGTTGGCAGGAGCTGGAACTAGAGACGGGAGCTCACTCCGTCTTGCGGCACCCGGGTCTCGAACTGCTGAACTACTGACCTTCCACAGCCTGCAGTTCAGCGTCTTAACCACTTGAGCCACCGCTATGGAATTATTCAAAACAGGCATCAACCAAAGCGCTGAAAAATTCTTCTTCAGCAACTTATGTTCCTGAAAATTCTCAAAAGAACTCCAGTTACGCATACCGGACCAGGGCAGTTTCCCAAATACTGCAAAGAGAAGCGTGGGGAGGAGGGGGAAATTTGAATAATCAGGTATAAGATAAGCGAAGCGAAGCGAAGAAGAGAGACGGAGGATGTGATGGCTATGAGCACAGGTGGCTTTAAACAGTACTTTTCTTGATAAAAAGTAAAATAAAAAATAAGGTTGTACCAATTTCCCCCTCCCTGAAAACCCCCAGTATGCTATTCCTGAGGGTCCACTCTCTCTTTCTGGTGGAGTGTGGTGGGCTTGGCAGAGCCCCCTCCCCCCCAAATGGTGCCAGTACTCAGCACCAGTGGTGAGTACCTTCACACACACACACAAATCTTTAAAAGATGTCACTGGAAAAACCACATGCTGAATTTACCTCAGCTCGGACATATGGCAAAAGGGACTCTTCATTGTCAAACTGACAGATTCATGGATGAAAGGTCCATCAATGGTTACTTGTCATGGTGAGCAAAGGGACCCTCCATATTCAGTGGCAATAAATCTACAAAATCCAGTGCTAGCAGACAACCTTAGGGCCCCTGTGCCCTGTTGGCCCTCCAGGGCAACTGGTTGGATGTTGTGTGAAACTAGATGCTGGACTAGATCCAGCAGGGCTCTTCTTATTTTCCTATGGAAAAACAATTTTAAATTACCAAATTGCACCAGACTACGTGGGTCTACTCAGAATTCTACTCAGGTCTATTCAATGGTGCTTACTCTTAGTGTTCTTAGGACTGCTCTGAAAATGTCTGCCTGGACCCACCTCCACACACACATTTTAAGTAAAATTACAACTGCCACTGGATAATATTTTCATTGGACAGAGAACTCAACAACAACAACAACACAAAACCAATCCTGCATGCAAACATGAATCTATTTATGAATGTGCATGAAGTAACAATCCCTCGACAACTAGGCAGCTGTGAAAAGGCCCTGGTTGTGCCAGGAAACATCTGTTCTCCTGTAATAATGCTGGCCAGAGCCAAAGAGTTTGAAGCGCCTGTTGCTGCCCAGATAACCCCCAGTTCATAGCCAAACAATTTACCCTGAGCTTGCCGAGAGTTACGACCTTGACAATTACAGAATGCACGATACAACTTCTTTGAAAACCAAAACATTCCTTTCCCCCCTTTTATTAAGTCACATGAAGCCCACACATGTGCATCTTGCTACTGTGGCCCAAGATGTAAAGTAATGAGTGAGATATCCCTTGGCCCTTATTTTCAAAAGAGATGGCCAAGGAGAATTTTTGATGCTGAAAGCAATTACGGCTTTTAAACAAAGAGTTCAACAGAACACACACTTGAAGCTGTCTTATATTGAATTAGACCATCTGTCTATCATAGTCAGTATTGTCTACTCAGACTGGCAGCAGCTCTCCAGGGTCTCAGCCAGAGGTCTTTCACATCACCTCCCACCTGGTACTTTCAACTGAAGATGCCAGGGGCTGAACCTGAACCTGTGGGCAGAGCTCTTCCACTTGAGCCACAGCTCCTCTCTTCCCATATACAAAGGTGCTAAATATCTTGAGTAATGGACATAGGCCATCATCTACAGGAACTCAGGAGGCATGGCAAGGTGAAAAAAGACGCTGTGAGCACATTCGTGTCATGTCCACGTGAAAACTTAGAAGTGACATCAGACCCTCTGGAATTCCCCCAAACCCTGTGGTATTACCACATTGGTGGTGGTGGTGGTGGGGAGAATCCCGGAGTGTTGCCTGATGCACTGATGTCACGTCCACGTTTTCACAGGGGTGTGAAATTGATGCACCATGCGATGTCACTTCCGCCCTTGTCCCCAACATTTCTCCTGCCAGCCCAGGTGCAAGGGTGGAGGGGCATGCCAGAAGGTTGCCTGCTCAGCCTGGGCACATGGTGAGTACTGAGCCTAAGGAAACTTCATGCCATTGTTTGTGAACTTGCAGAATATGGTTGCCAGGGTGGGCAGATCAAGGCAGCATCTTCTTATGCCCTTTTTGGACCTATTTTCCTTAAAGAATCAATATCTATCTATCTATCTATCTATCATCTATCTATCTATCTATCTATCTATCCATCCATCCATCCATCCATCCATCCATCTATAAAAATCCATTTCTTGGAGGGATGCATTGTCTGGATCAACATCAGGTCAAGCCAATCCTGCCAGATGCAGGATCTCTGAATTGCCCGCTTGTTGAAGCTAGAATTACCAGACTTGAATTGCAGCAGTTTAAACAACACGCTATGGACCGCTCAAAGACAGAAGGCCAGGCTCTTAGCATTTATAACACAGAAGTCTAGTGGCACCCTAAAGACTAAGAACTTTTATTCCAGCAAGAGATTCCGTAACTCAGAACTCACTTCTTCAGATCCTATGAAGAGGAAATCATATTCCACATTTTTAGAGAAAATAACAGGGAAAAAGAGGGAGGGGGAAGTTGGGGGGCAGAGTGAGGCCTGGTGTGAATTATGCCATCAATTTTTCAAGTGTGATTCTCTGTGTAAGGGACTGAAATCTATTAGGTTGTTACACATAATGGATAATGGCAAAAGTCCAAGTTTCTGACCTCTTTCTTATGGGGTACAAGTAAATAAAATGTATTCAAGTAGGTTTTCTGCCCTTCTCTGCACATGCACAGGGGATGGCCTAATGCCCATGTGCCGACGGCTGATTACAGAGCACAAAGAAAAGCCAGATTTATGGATTCTGATGCTGCTTTGGTACCCCTAAAACAGGACTTACCAATAGAAAACAGGACAAACAAGAAGTGGGGACCTGTGAGTAGGAGGCAGGAGCTCCACATGTAGGAGGAGGAAGCGGCCACAGGTCAGCTCAGCAGGCAGGGGGCTCGCCAAGCCTTCTCCCCTGCCGCCCCCAACCTCCATGAGGCACAGATCCCAGTGCGTTCTCTGCACATGCACAGGGAATGCTCTTTTACTTTTGGTATCCCCTGTATAATTTCTTTCTACATTTCAGATTTTTCTGCACACCTGGGGAGTGCCCCACGTGTGCAGGAAAATCTGTTTACCCTCCAGGTGCTCCCAATGTGCGGATTTTGATATCCACACAGAGGGGCATCTTGGCTATTAGATATATTGATAGTCATCAAATGGGCCTGCATTACCTATCCCATGCTGGATCACGGACAGGCCTAAGTAGCTTACCAGGTAGCTTACCCAAGTCTCAGGCCATGGTGGCTCTTGTTCATACTTCAGAATCCTTCATAATTGGCACAGCTGAATAAGGTGCTGCTGCCTTTGCCGCTTTCCTCCCCTCTTCCTCAAAGAAGGTTGCCAGGTGCCCCCCGGCCACTGGGGGTGGGGGATGAGGGAGTAGGATTGCCAGATCCAGGTTGGGAAACTCTTGGAGATTTGGGGATGGAGCCTGGGGAGGGCAGGGACCTCAGTGGGGTACAAGGCCATACAGTCCACCTTCCAAAGCATCCATTTTCTCCAGGGGAACTGATCTCTGTAGCCTGGAGACGAGCTGTGCTTCCACGGGAGTCTCCAGGTCCCACCTGGAGGCTGGCACCCCATCCCCAAATGTGGCTGCCCTACATAAACAACCCTCAGAGTCTTGTTTCCACGAACTAGACAATCAGAATTTAATACCGGTACTGTTTTCTTGAATGGAAGCCGGTGAAACAGGAGAGGCAGAACAGCTAGCTCACAGTTGGAAGAACAATATCTGTTTTATTGCCGCTGAGGAAAAGCGTGCCAACCGATTTATATTACAGGGCAATAAAGAGTGAAAGGTGATATTTTTGCTCCTCTTTCCTTCCTGTAGCACTCCATTGCCCCTACTCAGCAATGTCATAAAAAACGGGAGGTGAGAACTACATGCATGGAAATAAATCCTCTGTAGGTGAAACCCTATGGTCCTTTATACCAGCTACAAAGGCATAGTTTAGAAGGGTGTGACTCTGTTTAGGACTGCAAAATCAGACCTCTACGCTGGTGTTGTCTTGAAGACTGCTCAGCAACAGTTTTCCTTGCTGACACAATATCCCTCATCTTCACACCAGCACCAGAGGGCGCTGGGACAGTTCCGTCTCATAGGGATCGAGATTGGGCAGTCTTGGCGGCATGGAGGTAGAACAGAACTTGGTTGTTTCCCTAAGTTCTCTCAAACCTTATTTCTATCCCCGAGAATGTTCCACTGGTGAAAGAGGCGTGGGAGAAGGAAAATACTCCTATTGAAAGCAGTCGAAAGACCCTATTCCCCTACCCTGTTCTGAGCTTCTCCAGGAATCTGAACATACAATTCTAACTGTACAACCAGTCAACAATAGTATGTAGCCCCCTGCTGGGGCACTCATATCACAGATGACAGACCACATATATAAGGATATGAGCCACTCTGGCTTTGCGTCATGCAACTTCAGAACATGCAAGCAGAAACTGTGAGGAAGACTGCTCTGCATGAACAGCCAAACATTTGCGAAAGCATAAGACAGCAACACTACAGAAATCCATGGAGATGCCCACCAACAACAGACCACACTCCTATGTTTCCCGCATGGGTAATGTGTTGGGGAGGGGCCATGGCTCAGTGGTAGAGTATATGCTTGGCATGCAGAAGGTTCCAGGTTCAATCCTCATCATTTCCAGCTGAAAGGATCGGGTAACAGGTGATGTGAAAGACCTCAACCCGAGGCCCTGGAGAACTGCTGCCAGCCTGAGTAGACCCTACTGAACTTGTTACATCAGTGGTCTGATTCAGTATAAAGCAGTTATGTGTTCATGTATGGTTATACCACCATACCTCCATGATGTCATCATGCCTGGCCACACCCACAAATGACCATGCATGGAAGACTCAAACACAACAAGAAGTACTCCAGATTTGAAGTTCGTCAGAAGGAAAACTGGTTTCACAAAGCAATATGTGTGTTTCCAATTAGGAGCCTGCCATTCATCTTAAACATGTAGGGTTGGGGGGGGGAGAGACAACAACAAGTACACAGCATTTATAATAAGCTCAAATACCAATGCAACACACACACACACACACACACACACAAAGTGGTAAACACAAAACATTCTGCACAACTCAGCATAAGGTCCACAGTTACTTTTGGAATTATCTTGTTGTTACAGCTAACAATGTGGTGGGTTGGACTCGGCAGCTGGCTACTAGAAAATAAAAGTTGGCTACCAAGCTCTGTGATTAAAGCATACCATCTTGCAACTAAATAGACCCTATACCGGCCCCAAATCCTTTTGCACTACCAAATTACACATGCTTAGGAACAAGGGAGCCAATCGTGCAGTTAATCGGTTTCCTCTGTTTGCTTGAGCACTTTTATCTATGTATACAAACAACTTTCAGCTTAGTCCGCGAGTGGGATCCCACCTTAGCATGGAAGCGAGATGGGATATAACTATTCAAATAAAGGTACGTTTTTTAAAATGCAGAATTAAATTAAAAACACAGGCAAATAATCAATCAAGAACAGTTCTCGCCCCCGAAAGAACTAACCTTTCAGTAGAAAATAGCTCCTGGAAAGTTCAGCCTTTGTAATAAATTCAGATTGCGGTTTATACCAGGTTTATTTTTAAATAGGAAGAAGCAGCATTGTAGGGTATTTTTGGCTGCACTGGGAGGTGGGAGGCAGAGAAGCTGCACTCCACCGAGGGAAAGATTTCTGTCAGCTGAGGTTTTTGGGGATCCAGGCCAATATAAATAAATATTCTTTTTTAGAAAAATAATAAAAAACCCAAATCTAATCTGGGTTTTTTGACTGATTTTTATTCACCCTGCTCTCCAGAAACAAACCTATCACTTAAGCTAATGCCAGTTCCATAAAACAGATGATGAATCCTGCAATAATCTTTTCATCCCTTTGAATCCTCTAAGTATTCAAAAAATGAAATGTTGCACATAAAGAACACAAAGGGTGTAAGCGTAGGGATCGTCAAGCCATCATAACCTTACCTGCTCCTCCTCCATTCTTTCATTTTTTTAAGAAACCTAATAAAATGTTAAGCCAACCTTCTAAGCAGCCAATATATTATTTGTAAAGAGTAATCTCTCTTATATATTCTGTGAGGTATTCATTCATTTATTTATTCAACATTACACATACGTATACAAATGAAGTTTCTTCATACCATCCAGCATTCCGAAGTCTCTGCTTTGGTTCAATCCCTCTCCCTCACATATTTTCCCTGTGTTATAAACAATGTTACCGTTGGCATCATCTGCATCATGTCTTACACTCTCATAACCACCTTTCCATACCACTTCCTCTTAAATTCATGGCACCTCCCCCCTTTCCGTAATTTTGGGAGACAGGAAGCACCTACACATAAAATTGAGTTCTAACAGAAATTCTTGAAACTAAAAAACCTTAGAAATTCTTAAAACATATTACATCAATCACATGTTTATCCCACTCTTTTCCCAAGACAATCCATCAAACATGGCTGTGAAACAGGTGTGGTTGTGAGAAAGTGACTGGCTGACGGTTACACAGTGAGCTTCATAACTAAGAATTTGAAATTGGGTCTTCCCTGGTTCTCATCTGACAGTGTAACCACTGGGTGACACAGCCTCTATACCACAATGGAACATCTAAAATGAGATTTCTGTATGCTACTCAAAATCCATTTTTATTCCCTGCAGTGACTCACAAATACCTCTTAGTTTCTCAAAATCTTGTTACAGCTGCTTTCTTTGATTTTTAAAGGAGACAGCAAGGGCCAAAGAACAGCTTGGATGTGGACTCTAGAGATCACAGCAAGTATACATTACAGAATTCACCAATATTCAAGTACAAATGTAAGCATTCCTGGAGAATAACATACAAACTAAAATGCAGAGACAGAAGAGCATTTCAGATGCCAAACTTGTGGGGAGTATACACTACCCACATACGGGGAGCATGTACTATCCACAATGCTTTTGATACTTGCTGTTGCCATTTTATCTGAATAGGGAAGCACGTGTATCTTTGTGCTTCCGTCTGTGAAAACAGAATGCTGCTGTTTTCAGGGTATGGGTGTGAATGTACCAAAGCTAAAAAATACTTTCCCCTAAATCAGCGGTTCTCAACCTGTGGGTCCTGACCCCTTTGGGGGTCGAACAACCCTTTCACAGGGGTCGCCTAAGACCATCGGAAAACAAATTTTCGATGGTCTTAGGATAGGGCTCCCAATTTGTAACAATGAAAATACATCCTGCATATCAGATATTTACATTACGATTCATAACAGTAGCAAAATTACAGTTATGAAGTAGCAACAAAAATAATGTTATGGTTGGGGGTCACCACAACATGAAGAACTGTATTAAAGGGTTGCAGCATTAGGAAGGTTGAGAACCACTGCCCTAAATGGTTCTTGTGTGTATTGGCGACTTTCGGGTAGTGTGGATCTCCCCAAACATAACATCTATAAAAACCTTTGTTGAGGAGATGATCCCATCAGGAAGTCAGCAGAGGCCTTTGCCAAAACCAACCTTTCCCTTTTCACCTAACAGCCTTTCCTGTGGCATCCAAGATTTTTAAAAAGGTGGGGAAAAGAAGAGAGAGGAATAGTACCCAGTGCATGGTCTGAAGGCACATGGTGCAACTGTGACAGAGAGTAATAGTTGATGTAAGTTTCATATCTGATTGTTTATATGCTACTGCCCCTTTAAGACTGAGTAGGATTGCCAACCTCCAGGTGGTGGCTGGAAATCTCTTGGGATTACAACTGATCTCCAGGCGACAGAGATCAGTTCACCCAGAGAAAATGGCTGCTTTGGAAGGTGGACTCTATGCATTACACCCCACTGAAGTCCCTCTCCTCCCCCCAAACCCCGCACTCCTCAGGCTACAGACCCCAGATCTCCAGGTATTTCCCAACCAGGAGCTGGCAACCCTAATGAACCCTGTAGCATTCTGGGGAAATGGTGCTGAAGTGGTTTTGCTTCTGAAAGTGTTTTAAGTTCATTTTCTTAAGAAATTAAAAAACAACATTTTCGATACATCCTGCCTTTTCCCCTGACTGGAGTGTAACACAACCATGTTGGCAAAGCTGAGTAGGCTGTGGCTAATCAAAGTTTGGCACGAGAACACTTAGAAACCCTACTGTGGCACCTTCCATGGAAGAAGAGCAAATAAAACTGAATTAAAAAATCACAGTAGTTCCTTTCTAAATCGAAATCCCAATCCTTCCCGGAAGTCACTCCTACCAGAGCCCAAACTCAGATTGATTTATGTTGGTCATGGTTCCTCAGCAGCAATAAAAGGGCCCACTAAATATGCTCACATCAACCCTGGCGAAATATTCAGAAAGAAGAGGCAATCCCTCAAAAGAAGCGCCAGCAAAACAGAATAGCACAGGCTTGAAAGAGGACAAAGTAAAAACGTCAGGGGCAAAATAACATGAAGCTACCATGTTCCATCATCTTTGCCAAGGTCCACCATGGGGAAAATTAGTTTCATTTTGGGTACACGGATACAGTTAAATAGAGTCAAACATCATTATAATTGCTCAAACCACAAAGGGCTCTAGTAAAATGGACTCTACGATGTGTCACTTGGCTGCCAATATCCCACAGTCAAAGTCTGAGGCTCTTTCGGCGTGGCAAACTGAACTGACTGATGGTCTTCCTCCCCAGTAATCTGAAAATAGCTCAAGGGTCCTCTAACTGTGCTGGTGATCAGTCAAATCCTGACTGACAAATGATATGGTACTCAAAAAAGGGAACACTTTACTGCTTCTCTCAAAAAAGGGAACACTTTACAGAAATAACAGGCCCTAAGCATTACCAAAGGCAGTAAGGATGCCAGCCTCCAGGTGGGACCTGGGGATCCCCGGGAATTACAGCTCATGTCCAGACAACAGAGATCAGTTCCCTGGAGAAAATGGATAGTCCTGAGGGTAGACTGTATGGCATTGTACCCCACTGAAGTCCCTGTCTTCCCCAGGCTCCAACCCCAAATTGGAATTTTCCAACGTGGAGCTGGCCAGGGAGGACCTAGAAATCCTACAAGGCAGGTGTGATGGCCAGCAAGCAAATGCAGGCTTTTAGGCAATGTTGCTGGGAAAAGGGTGAGCTAGCTGAAAAATGATTGGCAGCTCACGGAGCTCATTCTGCTTGGGTGAAAGCAGCTTACTGTGGAACGGAACACTTGAGCTGTTTAAAAATTCAAGTGGGAAGGAGTTGGTGGATCAGTTGGTGTGAATCGGCTGGAGTGGAGTTAGAGAGGGAGTTAAGGGGGGGGGACGTCTAGTGAGAGACTCTGAAGAGAAAAAAGGGTCTGATAAGTCCTGTCTAGAGCAGAGCAAGTGTGTTGTGTCTCTGCAAGTAACAGACCTAGGGTGGAGACAGTGAGTCTGGCAAAGAAGTGTCAGAACCTCACCTATTCAGGGAGTGGAGAGAAATCTCCTTGTGTGAAACACAGAAACACTACTTGAGTGGAGAATAAGACATTCTCAATGGGGAAGTTGATGAACCGGTTTACAGAGACTGTTCTTCTGGAAGATAGGGATTTGACCAAAAGGTTTGAGGCGGCACAGGTCCCTCAAGCAAGTCAAAAGAGGTCATTGCTCTTAAGGAGAAGAGAATAACAATCTGGCCAGAGGAAGAGGGGGCAGATAGGGGAACCCCTGGTCTATAAACATAGGGTTACAGCATAATAGAGTCTCAAGTCTATGTGACCATCTAGAAACAAGTTCAAAAGAAGGTTATAAGGGACTCTAGTAAACTCGTGTATCACAGTAAAAGCAGCGAAACATCTCTAACAGCATCAAGCCGAAATAAACCAGGGAAAATAACTCACTAAACATCTCCAGTGTTGTATAAAAGCAGTTTCCAATATATATTTGAACCTCCTTACCAAACCTACCCAAAGTTCACTTGTAAATATAATTTTCCAACCCCTGCCTGTTCATTCCAATAAATTTGGCTTCTGTTTCAACTTTCAGTGTGCCTAGGTGCCTATTTCTGAGGGAGAATTTACAGAGGTGCAGACCCTCCTCAGACGCAGTTCCTTATTTGGGAGGTAAGTCAACGAAGTATCGAACAGTAACAAGGCGGGACAACAGCTTTATAATAAAAGTTTATTTACCACATAAGAAGGGAGACATGCTACCGAAAGGCTACTCAGTTATCAGATAGGGCATTGGCAATTCATAGGGTGGTTGGGGGGGGGGGGAATCTGAGACCTTATAAGGGCAATTGTTTGACAGGAGTACCCGTCCAGTACATTGTACCACGCTGGAGAAAATGGATGGTTCGGAGGGTGGACTGAGTGGCACTGTACCCCACTGAAGTCCCTGTCTTCCCCAGGCGCCAACCTCAAATCTCCAGGAATTCCCCAACCTAGAGCTAGCAACCCTACAAGGCAGGGAAGCTGGAGGACAAGAAAACAGAACGGAAAGGATGGTCTGCTTCAGATTTCAAATACTGGGGGAGGGGACACACACTTTATACATCAGCCTAGGAACAGAGCTTTTCTCACACATCTGTTTCCCATAAATGTGTATATGTTATACAAATCAAGCAAAACTTAATTGCTGGGGACAGTTTCTTTGAGACAATTTACCATTAAAAGTTGTGGAAAGATGAGAAGAAGCATTATGTTGTTGTTGTTTTGCTATTTACTCAAGTAGCAAAGTGAAGGCCTAAGGGGACAAATAGAAAAATTATGGGGAAAATCACACGCGTGTGCGGGCACACACACCAAGGACATTTTTCAGCTTTGCCAATTGGAAATTTTTAGCAGCGGGGGGGGGGGGGGAAATCTATGGAATATTTTCACTTTTGGAATGAGTGGAATGCTTTTAAAGGTTTTAATTACCTCAGCATCCTAATATGCTGCTAGTCCTATTCTGTCTTAATAATGCACTTTCTTTTCTTTGCTACAAAGTTTTTGTTTTCGAATGTCAATGTTTTCCTACTTCTCAACTGGCAAAAAAAAAAAAATGCATGTGCCAGTGTGGAGACAGGAGCAACAGTTTGCAGCTTTCTCTCTCAAACTCTCTTTTGCATGTAGAAAACTAGGCATTTATACTTCTACATCCTATAAATATGCCAAATAGCACAATTTTGTACACTAAATTATTAATTATGCACTGTATGCAGTTAAAGCAGTAAAATCAGTCTGATCAGAAAGTACTGCATACATTTTTCACCCGCAACCCTTTTGCCTGTCCACCCCACCACAAATCAAACCTGACTGTTCTACCCATGGCTTCAAAATGAGAACTTTTACAACTCTACATTCATGCCAGGGGGATTTGCTCATGCTTTTTTCCTCAGGCAGTTGCAAGGTTTATTAGGTGGTGACACAGTATCATCAGTATGACTCCCCTCCAGAGTTGCCAGCATTGCTTCAGCAAATACCAGGAGATTCTAAGGGGAAGGGGAAGTTTGGGAAGGATGTGACATCACGTCCAGATGACACTCTAAGGCTTTCCTCTAATCTCTATGGTAAAGACCACAAAATCATGGGGAACGTCTTATAATACCACTATGGAGGGCATTTTCCCCTGTTCTTCAGTTTCTCAAGGGTGGGGGTTCTCCTTTCATAGAAAACCTACTTGCCTCACTGACTAGAACAATAGGAGGTGGGAACAGGCCTGCATATTTTCCCTTGTCCTTCTGAAGGTACAAGGACTAAAAACTTACCTTTCAAAAGGAAAGCCGCAAATCCAGACCTAAATGGGCACCAGCCGACATGCCCAGAATACAGACAAAATCCAGGACAGCCTTACCCACAGTAAGTGATGTGAGAGAAGATATACATCTCCAAGCTTAGAGTGCAAACATACTGGTGTGCATGCATGTCCATAAATGAAGGTCTAAAGCTCATTTCCTTGAGTGCCTGAAGAAAGCACTCCATGTTCCCTTCATATTTTACATGTTTACCACAGGGAACTACAAGTACACCTAGGCTGCTACCCACCTGCTCTGAGACCTGGAAGTAGAGGCTTTAGCAAAGAGTCCAAGACAAGAACTCCCTTACTCACAATATAGCATATATGGTGGCCCTCTAACGTGGGTGGAGGAACCAGATCTGCCAGCTGCAATGGCAGGGCAAAAGTGGAAGGATAGGTGGACAATGTGATGTGTGAGTTCTTATAATGTGAAATGCAACAAATGCCATCCTTTCATTTACCCCAAAGAGAATCCCCTTTGTTGACCTGTGGCTGTTAAAGATCAAAACTGCAGGGTGGTGGCAGCGGCTGTTTTTTATTACCCCCTTCCTTCCTCCAAAAACACCTTTAAAAAGTTCTTTCGAACACTTCCAGATCTTTTCTTTCCAGCACAGTTCTGCTGAGCTCAACTGTCCTTCCTCCTTGGAAATTAGAAATCAAGGCAGCAGGATGTGGAAGGGGGAAAAAGGGACGGAGAGGAAGGAGTGGCGTGTCGACTGCCTGTAATCTAAGCTGGATGGATGGTGTGGGGTTGCCTTCACATCTCCAAGAAGAGAGAGACCAGCTGTTTCAGGTTTTCAAAAAACCCTCCTAATAATGCCTGGCTGGGCTATGCAATTCCACTGAGAGTCAGAGTCGCCCTTCTACCAGAAAATAGTTTAGAAGAGACTTTTAAGGTGTGATCTAGCCTGTCTTTGATATTTTTTTTCTCCCTTTCCTTGCAGTTTTTATCCAAGTGATGTTATTTGGCTCACCAGCGTTTTCCCACAAGTAGGAAATGCGAATGTTGGCAGGGGTGAAGAACACAGCCTCACCTACCTCACTGGGGAAAAGAGGGGACTAAGCCAAGCTCATGGTTACATAGGACCCGTTCACAGGACAGAGGGGATGAAGCAGTCACAGCACGGTCAATGTGGTGGTATCAGACCTGGGAACAATAATAATTAAGTGCCATCAAGTCACAATCAACTCACGGTGACCCCTCATGGGGTTTGCAAGGCAAGAGATGAGCAGAGGTGGCTTTGACACTGCCTTGCTCTGCATAGCAACCCTGGTCTTCCTTAGTGGTCTCCCATTCAAGTACTGGGGTTGCCAACTCCTGGTTGGGAAATACCTGGAGATTTTGTGGGTGGAGCCTAAGGAGGGCAGGGTTTAGGGGCGGAAGAGACTTTGATAACGTATCATGCAATAGTGTCCACTGTAGGAGCAACATGCCACAGAAGTAATTTCAGAAGTCTTCCACCTGTCTAGAATTTATGTGTGAGGATTCTTTGATAAAGACAAAGAAACGGGCTGAAAGTAAACTGGGACCCCGTCAGAATCTTTCACATGCTGCATTGTGTAACAGACATGCTGTTGTTTGTTTCAATGGGTTGTTTTAAGAAGTAAACAATACTTTATTTTGTAGTACTTATACTGATACAAATAACAAGGATTGTATATGATATAAGTTCTATTGAGCACCATTATATTATTTATAACTACATTTAAAGAAGAGTCTATGCATATTTGTTGCCATCTCATGGTATATATTCTGTTCATATTACACTTTCCAAAGCAGCCATTTTCTCCAGGTAAACTGATCTCTGTCACCTGGAGATCAGTTGTCATAGTGGGAGATTGCCAGCGACCACCTGGAGGTTGGCAACTCTCCCAAGAACTAACCCTGGCCAAACCCTGCTTAGCTTCCAAGCTCTGACAAACTGAGGCTAGTCTGGGCTATTCAAGCTGCTACAGGACCTGGGAAATCCAGATACAAGTTCCCACTCTGCCAGGTAACTCACTGGGTGACCCTGGGTTACTTAGGCCCCTGCCACACGGCAGGGGAAAAGCCTCTAAAGGCGCGGCTTTTAAAAGCCGTGCCAACGTTGAGACGCCGCGGCGGGATCCCACGGATTCCCTGGCCGGTGCGTCTTTTCTCCCCGGTACGATCAAACGCCGGGGAGAAAACACGGCTCTGACCGGGAGCCGGCCGAACTACGCATGTCGGGGCATGCGCAGTTCGGCTACGGGCCGGGGTTGTGCCGGCGCAAGGACGCGCCGGCGATCAAACGCCCTGTTTGTAGCGCGGCTTCCCGTTGAACCACCAAGGTAGGTGGTTTCAACTTGAGGCGGATTTGTGCGGGGAAGGGCCAGTTCGGGGACGGAAGCTCGACGCCTCCCAGATGTTGTGTTGTGATCACGCCGGTTTGATCCGCCCCCGAACTGTCCCGCTCCCGGCCCAAATCGCCTAGTGTGAACGGGACCTTAGTCTCTCTCAGTCTAACCTACAAAGACTAATATGAGGATAAAACGTGGGAGAGAAATATAAACACTGCCCTGAACTCCTTAGAGGAAGGGTGCAACAAAAATGTACAGGCAGATTAAAATGTATACCCCATACCACTCATAGACCCGGGGGGGGGGGGATAAAAGAAGGGATCAAGTCAAGGCTCACCAGCCCTACTCTGGAGGTGGTGAGTGACTAGATGTCTGTAGCTGCTGCCAGTGAGTAGGCCTTCTTGTGGAAACTAAGCTGTGGAGCAGCAAAGCCCTACTCATGAGCAAGGTAAAGTAGACAGGAAGTAAGCATGGGCATGAATCAGTAACTAAAAGCCAAGACATAGGAGACAAACGGGGAAAGCCATAGGCAGACTGTATCTTTGGGGTATGGTAAGAGCTGGGCTCCAGCGGCTCAGTGGTTAAGACGCTGAACTGCAGACTGGAAGGTCGATAGTTCAGCAGTTCAAGATCCAATGTACTGCAACCAAGCACTGGCCAACCCATGGGGGCAAAGGTGATCCTAGCCTCGAGAGGGCAACAGCCTAGCTTAGAGTGCCCTTGCTTAGAATGACGTAAGGATGCCCCAAGACCAGGGAGCCCACCTAAACCTGGATGTGATTATGGAAGTAACAGGTTATGCCTTGCTACTACATCCAAAAATAATTCTTCTAGGACAGGGGTCTCCAACATGGTGCCCCTTTCCTGCCACCTGCCAAGTGTTTTTAGAAAGTGGGTGGGGCTCTTGCCCAGCAGGGCTTCTGATTGGTTGTGCACATCAAAATAATGTCGCCGTGGCTGCCACCCCTACAGTGTTGGTTTTCTCTCTCTCTCTCTCGCTGCTCTTTCCCAGTGTATTTTTTTTAAATCACTCTTCTTGTCCCCTGCGCCTGGCCTTCCTTTGTGTGTGGCTCTGCCTCTCATGGAAGCCATTTTATGGTTGGCTCCACCTCCCATGACGGCCATCTTGGTCCTGTACCGACTGCCTTGCACCCGAATTCCAAATGTGTCCACAGGCTTAAAAAGGTTGGGGACCTTTGTTCTAGGATATTTAAAAGATAAAGTCGAGGCTATAGACTCACACCTAATGGTGGCTACTAGGATGTTTATCTCTTCATACCAGAGGAAGCCTGACCCCCACCCCCAACCCGATTTAATGGTTTAAAAGACATTGTTCTAATGTCAACGCAGGCATTACAGCCCCATCGGAGAGATTTATTGAGTCCCCGTGTGTGATGTACTGGAATAGTACATTCCAAGATAATGTTTAACCACAAGTATTTGTTTTGGGGTTTTTTTTGCAATGCTGTAATTACAAAACGGACAAGATACTGCTTTGTCTATTTTGGCTTTTTGTTTCTCCTTACAACCGTTTTGATCTTTTGCAACAAAGTATTGTTTTTCCACTTATCTACATCATAATAGTAATAAAGATTTAAAGCCTTTAATCTCAAACTATTAAAAGGAATGTGTACAGACATGGCTATCCTTGGTTTACAGAATTCAGAGAGGAAGAACCAACCCACAAAGGGGGGGGGGAAACTGGTGTTTCCGTCTTGCTTTCCTTCTTAAGCAGGCAAAGACAACACAAAAGGGGGGAGAGGGGGGCAAACTGACACATGCACCCTTGTCCTATATATTTTATCCAAAGAAAGTGTCCACTGTTCTCTGCGGGGCTTACCTTCCGGGGCAGTGTGTGCAATACAACAAAGCACATGGATTCAGGGGCAAAAATGAAAGTATTAAATCTCAGTACAGTCCTAAAAACACTTCCTTTGGAGTAAACCCCAGTGACCTGAGCAGGACTCTGAGTAGACCTACTTTGAATTCCTCCCTGTGTTATGTTGGGAGTAAGCAGTGAAGTGGCTAAGTTTGCGGATGATACTAAGTCATTCAGGGCAGGGAGAACCAGGGAGAACTTTGAGGTGATTTGGAGGGATCTGTCGAGGCTGGGCGAGTGGGCATCAGTGTGGCAAATGAGGTTCAATGTGGGCAAGTGCTAAGCAATGCACATTGGAGCCAAAAATCACAACTATAAACACACATTGGTGGAGTCCAAACTGGCGGTAACTGACCAGGAGAGAGATCCTGGAGTCATGGTAGATAAATCACTGAAGATATTGACTAGTGTGCGACTGCAATAAAAACGCAAATGTTATGCTGGGGATTATTAGGAAGGGGATTGCAAAGAAATCAGCCATTATCATAAAGCCCCTGTATAAATCTATGGTGCGGCCTCCCTTGAAATACTGTGTACAGTTCTGGTCACCACACCTCAAAAAAGATATTATAGCACTGGGAAAAGTGCAGAAAAGGGCAACTGAAATTATTAAGGGGATGAAACACCTTCCCTATGAATAAAGGCTAAAAAGGTTAGGGCTCTTTAGTTTGGATAAATGATGACTGAAAGGTGACATGATAGAGGTTTGCAGAATTATGCATGGGATAGAGAAGGCAAAGAAGTACTTTTCTTCCTTTCTCACAATATAAGAACTTATGGGCGCTCAATGAAATTAATGAGCAATAAGCTTAATACAGATAAAAGGAGGAACTTCTTCACCCAAAGAGCAATTAACACGTGGAATTCACTGCCGCAAGAAGCGGTGGCAGCTACAAGCATAGACAGCTACAAGAGGGGATTGGATAAACATACTGAGCAGATGTCCATGAGTGGCTATTAGCCGCAAGGTATAGATGGAACACTCTGTCTGGGGCAGTGACGCTCTGCATTCTTGGTGCTTGGGGGGCAACAGTGGGAGGGCTTCTGGAGTTCTGGCTCCACTGGTAACCTCCTGATGGCACCTGGTTTTTCGCCACTGTGTGACACAGAGTGTTGGACTGGATGGCCAGATCCAACATGGCTTCTTGTATGTTCTTATGCACGGGCACTGAACACTACAGTAAGCATATGCAGTGGATTCCGTCTCTCTCTTAAGGGCCAGCAAAGAAAAGCTACAAAGGAGAGACTCTTAATCAATGTGCCCTGATCTTGATGGCTAGCCAGATCTCAGCAGTCCCTGGAAGCTAAGTGGGGTCTGCCTTGGCTAGTACTTCGATCGGGGGCCACCAAGAAAGTCCAGCATTGCTATGCGGAGGCAGGCAATGGTAAACCACCTCTGTTTGTCTTTTGCCTTGAAAACCCTGCGGGGCAGCCGTAAGACAGCTGCAACTTGACAGCACTTTCCACAACCAGTAAAGCCATGTATTCCATACAACCCTAGCCTGAGGTAAGGTTACCAAACTCCAGGCGGGGCCTAGAATGTTCCTAGAATTGCAGCTGATCTCGACTGGAGGAAATGGCAGTTTTGGAGGGCAGGCTCTGTGGCATCACATCCCTGCTTGAGTTCTCCTCCCCTTCCCAAACTCCACATTCCCTGGATACCACTCCCAAATATCCAGGAATTTCCCAACCTGGATTTGGCAACCCTACCGGAATCCTCCATGAATTACAACAGGACGACAGAGAGTTACCTTGGAGCAAATGGCTGATACCATAGAGTCCAACAGAAATGGATGTCCTAGAGTGACTTCACCTCTTTGATGTGCTCCTTTCCCTCCCCTAAATTCTACCCTCCTGAGGCACCAGCACCAAATCTCCAGGAGTTTCCTAAGCCAGAGTTGGCAGTTCTTATATGAGGCCGACACAGGTCACGGCCCCCTATGGCAACGGGAGCCAGAATGCACATTCCCAAGGCTGGGTCTCAATTTTATCGGCACCCAGGAGCCCAGTTCTGATTACAGTTTTTTTCCACAGAAGCACCTCCTCCCTTCCTTCTTCCCCTGCCAGCACACATCACAGGCCAGCAGACCTTGACAAAGCAACCAGCAAGACTCGTGTACCCTGTAAGGGCTTCTGTTCTCTCCCATCCTCAAAACAATACAGCCAGATCCCTTCCCAGCTACACTTTAAAATTTAAGTTTAAATAAAAAGTTTGTATTGCCTGTATATGTCCTACAAGGTCACTTCTCAGAGAGCAGCAGACTCCGTATGGCCCTGAGCTAAGTTCTATTCAATCATGTCAGAAGGGACTTTTGGATCAGACAAAGTAAGAAGGCTCCTGATTGGTTAATAATTTCTACCCAAAGGCCAGCTGCTAGGGCTGCCAAGTGGGGGCGGGTAAACCCCCACTTTGGAGGCCTGATTTCCGCCGCCGCGGAATCGGGCCCCGGGGGGAACTCTGCCCCCCGAAGCGCAGCGTGGCTGCGTCACCAGAGGTGACACAACCACGTCGACCACGGCGGGGGCGTGGCCCGGATCGTCGGAGGGAAAACTCTATGGTTTTCCCTCCGACGATCAGGGCCACGGCCTCAACGTGGTCGACGTTGCGCATCACTTCCTGTGACATGCTGGCGGCACGCGCATCCGGAGAGAGCTCCTGGAGCCCGGCGAGGCTCCCCCGCCAGTGAGGGTTTTTTACTTGGCAACCCTACCAGCTGCACAGTGGTGAGAAGGGGCCTGGGAAAAGCTGTCAGAGCTACTTATGGGGGGGGGGGGAATGCCTGTTACACAAAAGCTGTCTCGGTGGCCCTGGTTGGGCAAAATGGTGGGATATAAACGCTGGTACATAAAATAAATGAAAGCTTGAGTATCTGGCATGCAAATAAAAACCACCCTGGACTGTATGTCTATGAATCTGTTAACAGTATACCAGAAATAACTGCATTAGGACTGTACCTCTTTGATGCCACTCAGCAAATTAGAATTCTTAAAGGAGAGCAGAGCTGTAAAATTTCTGGAAGTTCTGAAGCCACAAGAAAAAAAGGTGGGGTTGACCAAAAAAAAATCAAAATTTTGGTAAAAACTGAAATAGATGTAATGTTCACTTTCCCATGAAACCTGCCCAATCGGCCCTGCCCCTTCCTGCCATGGTTCACGGATGCTCTGGGCAGCCCCTGGGAGCAGCAGCCACCGCACCATCGCCCAGAGAACAGCCAGGAGCCGTGTGTGTCAGTCAGTCAGTCAGGTTTTATTAACGGCCTGTGTGTCAGTCAGACAGTCAGTCAGATTTTTATTAACGGCCCACGGCCAGTATATAAACAGATACTACAGCAATCATGCGTAAGAAAGACAATAAAACAATAACATAAAAATATTCAAAAATTGTGCCCACAACACAGCTGTCTGGCCGGCCAGAGGGCTCGCTCCCCTCCCCCCGCATCAGGGATGCCGCGGCCGGGGTGGCCCCTGGAGCTGTGGCCCAGCTAGTCCTCCTGAAGGCAGTCTCTGTGCCCACCTCAGCCTGAGTGCCAACGGAGGGAGGCTCCGGGCTGCGGCATGGGCACCAAGAAGACCAAGGGATGCATGACACCCAGTTCCAGAAGCAGCCCTCCAACACCACCAGGCAACTGCACCCTCCTCCAGCCAGGTGCTCGGACCCCTGCCACCTGCAAGCAGAGCCTGCCCGCTTGCAGCGCGCTGGCTGGAGATGAGGTGGGGGAGTGCTTGGCCTTCCTGGCGCCTGCTTGCCTCGGCCGTGGCAACTGTGACAAACATCTCCAAAGAGGCCGTCCTGCGCCTATCTGGGAAGGTGCCATAATCCCGCCGTGGGAGAAGCTCCTGAGTACGAGGCGCTTTCTTCCCACAGATCTTGCACAGGAGAACATCTCCTCCTCCTTGCTCCCAACCTGTGCCAAGAGCTGCTTCCCAGCTCTGGCCTACAAGCTGGGCCCTTACCTCAGAGCTGCTCTGGCTTCCACGAGCCCTCCCCGGAGTCTCCGTGGCAGCCCACCCCTTCCCACCACACCCCCTTCCTCCACTGTGTGTGAGCTCCATTCTTTTTTCTCCTCCGCCCCTCCTCTATCCAGTGCCGCCACCCCCCCTCCCGAAAATCATCTAGCTTTTGGGCTGGGTGGAACTGGTCTCTGTAATTCCAGGACACCTCTAGGCCCCACCCAGAGGTCGGTAATGATAAATTCTGGTTGCCCTGGGTGCCTGCATTCACAAATCACGAAGTGCAGGTCTAACATTGAATGACTTAAAACCTGTAATGGAAGAAAAGGAATTTGTGTGCCGGAGAGAGGGAAAAAGTGCATGTTCTGAAGCCCGGCTCTCAATTTGCAAAACTGTCGTCTGCAGCATTATGTTTATACCAGACCACAGCGGAAAATACGTGCCTGTCGCTGCACAGAACGTGAAGCTGTCCTCGCCATACAGACACAATCGATCATGATATAAATTTTACATTCATGCACAAAAGAGCGGGGGAGACGTACTGGCTGCAGTGATCCTGAATGGAAAACTCCACGTTCCGAGCTTTTCAGCTTCCCTCGCAGTTCACGATTGCTTTATTTACAGAAATGCTAAGGACAGCTGCCCACTCCTCCTCCTCCTCCCCCCAGGATCTATTGACACCTGAGTAACTACCCTTCTGAACTTTTATAATCCTTCAGCACTTAGGAGGACAAAGGAAAGGGTGCTGTCTACATTTCAGCCTTGCCCTTCCATGGAAAGGAGACCTACAAGCCAAAGAAAAATCACCAGAAGTGCTGAATGCCTCCACGTTTAACCAGGTACGCAGAGCATCCAGTCCATTCACTGAGAAAGTCTAGGCATCCCCCCTTCGCTGCCGCCCCAATCGACAAAACTATGGTGTGAACGTCTTCATTTTTAGCCAAGCAATTCGAGTATGTATACTCTGCACAAAAAAGGGGTTAACAGGTTTACTTTACAGCAGCCTGAGATCCAGATCCTCATTTACTGCAGAAAATAAATGTTAACTGTGTGTGTAACTGAGCCCGCTCGCGGGGAGGGCGGCCTATAAATCGGGGGGGGGGGGGAATAGAGCCCTGATTTGGACGGCCCAAGCTAGCCTGTCTTGCCAGATCTCAGAAGCTAAGCAGGGTTGGACCTGGTTAGTACTTGGATGGGAGAGCACGGAGGAAGACACAGAGGCAGGGATTGGCAAACCACCTCTAAACGTCTTTTGCCTTGAAAGCCCTACAGGGTCACCATAAATTGGCTGTGACTTGATAGCACTTTCCACCAGCCCATTTAGCACTAGCAGGGAAAGACCACATTGAAAAAGTGTAGGTCACGAAATGTTGGAAGATGTAGAAACAGAACAGTTCCCAAGTACAAAAGCCACGGGGGGGGGGGAGGCATCATTTGGGGGCCTTTGTTTTAAGTGGTCTGCTTCCCATTCTTTATTTGCCACAACAATGTAAAATTAAACAATGACTAGACATTACATAAATGGGCCTCATACCCATACCTTGCCCTCTCCTCCCCTTTGCGTGACGCTTTCTTCCTTCTCTTCCTTTTTGCAATTTATCTTTACATCAGTTAAGACACTGAGCCCTGACTGGTTCTCCAGAGAAGTTTTTTTAAATGGCAAATATAGGATTGCCAGGTCTGTTGGAAACACTGGCAGGGGGATGACGGGGCGTTCCCGGAGTGGGAAGTGACATCGCGTGACGTGCCTGGATGTGACTTAGGCACACTGGTGATGGGGAGGGGGGTGTTGACGCTCTGGCTTTCAGCCAAAACTGAAAAGAGAGCCAGTTTGGTGTAGTGGTTAAGTGCGTGGACTCTAATCTGGGAGAGCCGGGTTTGATTCCCCACTCCTCCACTCACACCTGGCTGGATGACTTTGGGCAAGCCATAGCTCTGATAAGAGCTGTTCTTGAAAAAGAGCAGTTTCTATCAGAGCTCTCTCAGCCCCACTTACCTCACAGGGTGTCTGCTGTGGGGAGGGGAAGGGAAAGGAGTTTGTAAGCCGCTCTGAGACACCTTTGGGTAGTGAAGGGCGGGGTATAAATCCAATCTCTTCTTCTTCTTCTATGGTAAAATCTGCCTCAAACCATAGATTTGCCCCCCAAAACAAGAGTGTCAACCCCCAACGTCACCAAAATGCCTACGCCACTTCTGGGTGATGTAGGCTTCTTGTATTTATTTCCAGCAACTTCACTTTTTTGGGGGAAACTGACCTGCTGGCCAGCTGTCTGGTGGCGGGCAGGAGCCCAAAAAAAGAACAACCCCCACGCCAAACTGGGGAAAGGCAACCCTAGGTAAATAACTGCTCAGAGGCCTCTTGATCTGCAACAGAAGACAGGGGTTTAACCCAGGGGTCATTTAGTGGGGGATCATGGGGGATCGCAGTTCCCCCGGGTGAGGGGCGGGGCACACGACGAAGCCCCACCCCCTGCTTCCGGCCACCCCGCTTCCGGCCCTCATTCAGCCAGGAGGAGGCAGGAGAAGAGGGATGGTAAGTTGCTTCCTCCCCGCCTCTCCCCACCCCTGCCTGCCTGGGGCCAGGGAGGGCCTTGGCGGGGCTTCCTCGCACTCCCGCCAGCCTTGCAGGTCTACCGCCGGGCCCCCAACACTTCCGGTGATGTCAGGGTGTGTGGCATATGCTAATGAGTTCCCCTAGCTCTTTTTCTACGAAACGACCCCTGGTTTAACCATTTCCTTCCATGTCACTTCCTGACCTTATACATCCCTCCCCCCTTTGATAGTTGGGAAGTATACGAGCAACAGACGGCAATCTGTATAGTTCTCCCAATGGGACAAATAACGAAGTTGGAAGAAATACATTTAGGATAAGACAAATTACACAGAGCGAGTGTTAATCTTCCATACCAATGGTCTTGATGCCTACAGATATGTTTCCCGTTGCCTTCTTCTTCTTCCCCAAAGCTTAAAAGCCCTTGGTGCTCCTCCTTTTCACTGTATCCCTCTCGCCACTGCAAGGAGCGCCCATTCTGGAACAGTTGCCTTCATCATAGCAGAATACTTGGCTTGAACCACCTTACATTTTGTGGAACGTCCCAATGTTTCACAATTGGACAGTGTCTCATTACCTATGACAGCTATTTTGTTTCGGCACCTGTTATCTGTTCTCAGAATTCCCAAAGCGACCACAGCTTCAACAAGACTGTGGACCACTACTTCATCCTACGGCCCCAGCAACTATATACTGATGAAGCATATTCAGGAGATCCATTCACAGATCTCCCAGCCTCTCACCCAGTTTGGCCCCATGGCCTGACCTTGCCCTCCAAACTAGAAGTTCAAACCACTGTTACAAAAAATGTTAGAATGTACCATACCATTTATACCTGAACTGTTTTTATTGAATATAATGCCAGATAATTGTAAAAAAAAATAATTGTAAAAAACCAGGATTTTTAATCTTATCATACATGTAGTAACTACAGCAAGAATATTATACGCCAAATACTAGAGGAAAAATATGGATAAACATATGGAACAGAGGTCCATCAGTGGCTATTAGCCACAAGGTATAGATAGGAACTCTCAGGCTGGGGCAGGTGATGCTCTGTATTCTTGGTGCTTGGGGGGGCAACAGTGGGAGGGCTTCTAGTGTCCTGGCCCCACTGCTGGATCTCCTGATGGAACCTGGTACTTTTGGCCACTGTGTGACAGAGTGTTGGACTGGATGGGCCATTGGCCTGATCCAACATTGGTTTCTCTTATGTTCTTATGAAGTACCCTCAAAAGAAGAAATGATAAATAAAATACTTGAAACAGCTGAGATGGATAAATTAACTTTAATTCTTAGAGGTCAAGATGAAGGAAACTTTGAAAATACGTGGGCAGGATTTTACAAATGGTTGGAAGATTATAATAAATAAATAATATCGACATATAACTGTATTGCAAGAGATTATAAAATACATTTTCAAATTTAAAGCAAAATATTTGTACAAAAACTTATGGTGATAAAAATGGATAATATACAAGCAGACAGTGTTCGAGGTAACATACATGATACAACAAAGATGTATATGAAACCCCTGAAATTGTATGTATTTATGTTTGTTTGTTGTGTTTTTGTTTGTTTGACTATAAAAAAAAATTGGGGGAAACCAACAAACTAGAAATTCCAACCACACTTGGCCTGGTTTGCAATGCTGGTTTGGAGTGCAAGTGTAAACCTTTCTAGTTCAGATGTAACAGCAAACTATGATTTGCCTCTAAACCCAGGGAGGACGAACTACACCAAATGAAAGGCAAGGAGGCAGAAGGGAAGGAGCACACGAATCTGAGGTTCACTCACATAATGCCAAACCACGATCCAGTACTCCACGTGAAACAAGCAAATATTTCCTTGGCATACCAAGATTACCAGAATGCAATCTCTCACACACAGTATGAACATAATACTACTTTTCCCATCCAAAAACTAGTTAAATCCTGTCAAATCACTTTTCAAATGGAAAAGAGCAGGTTCAAAATCCAGCACAGTTCTTCTGCAGGTGTAAATACTGCTGCCCAAACAGTACAATTTTTGCAGTCCCCCCTCCCACATCAGCCCAAAATGCCTCCTGAAATCCTATTCCTAGAGGTCTCCTCTCCCCCCCCCCTGGAGCAGGATTTGGGAGAAGCATTTAGGGCTCCTGTAGTCACCCATCTGCAGATGGAAGTCCTTGTGCCAATGGAAATGTTAGTGGATCCAACCTAGTTTCATGTGATAGTGAGATATTTGAATGAAAGTCAGTGTGCGCTTTCAGGATACAACCCTGCATTTCATAGCTGAACTCCAGCTTGCCCCCCCCCATTCCCATCTGCAAAGAAGCAATGGAAAAGGCATTCACCTTACACACTGGGATACCAGCACAAATGGTCAAGACACAATTCTACTTTTCTAATTTATACAAGAGTGCACAATCACCACACCAATATTCAGGGTACAGGAAAGATACAAAGTGCATTGGCAATAGGCTTCTAAACCACTTAAATACTTCACTAGAACTTTCTTTACAACAGACAAGAAGTTCTTCAACCCATTGTGATTGCCTGACTATATAAAAAAGAATAGATTTCAACCCTTCCCCCCCCCACACACATTAACTGGATCATAAACTGGCTCAATTATATAGTTTCCGTTCTCTTATTTACCTCTCACCCTGGCCTGGATGGCCCAGGTTAGCCTGATCTCATCAGATCTCAGAAGCTAAGCAGGGTCAGCCCTGGTTAGTACCTGGATGGGAAACCAACAAGGAAGCCCAGGGTTGCTATGCAGAGGCACACAATGGCAAACCACCTCTGTTCATCTCTTGCCTTGAAAACCCTATGAGGTCACCATAATTGGCTGCAACTTGATGGTACTTTATGCACACACACACTTTCTTCTCATATGCACGTTGACTGTCTTATCAGGATTTCCATTAACCTCATTAGCACTTGTATTTTCAGGGATTGTTCAGATGATGCTGACAAAAATATTCCAGAAAATTTATATGCATCAAGACTAGGGTTGCCAGACCCCCCTGGTCTAGGCCGAGATCTCCTGCTTTCAGGCCCCCCCCCCCCCCCAAATTATCCGAGAAGCCGGAATAACTGTGATGTGCATACATAACCCGGAAGTGACGTAGGCATGTCAGGGATGTCAGACAGTGACACTCTGGTTTGGGGGCAAAACTCTATTATTTGTATCTAATCTACCATAGAGTTTTGCCCAAAATCCAGAGCGTCACTGCCCAATGTCCTCAACATGCCTACGTCATTTCCTGGTGATGCAAGCACATCGTGGCATTCCTCCCCACACCCAGAAAGTTCCCTCCCATTCCACGCTGGCACATCGTTGGGACCTGGCAACCCTAATCAAGAATGGATGTGGTCTCAAATAGTACTTCAAATGGCAGATACCACATTTATTTGAATTAAGGTTCTTTCTGGTTTTATGATCTAGACCCACCTTGATCCCACCGGAGAAATCTCATAGGGTCTCCCTCTTCACTGAATTACATTCTATGCACTGCAAGAAGAAACTCAGGGCCAAGGTCCATATTTCATTGTGTCACATGTTCAAGTTGTGGGGCGGGTATCACCTGCACAGGAACTGCAAAGCTCTGATCCCCCTTGATGGTGCTTTAACAGAAGAGACTGCAACTCGGCCTCTCCAAAGACAGAGCCCATTTCATTCAAGGCAATCAGAATTTCACACACAACTAGATAAAAATAATATCTCTGGGTTCTGCTTCTAAATGTTAACTTAATATGTTTTTCGATAAATGCAGTTTCTCTATAAACTTCAGTATAAATGTGCTTTTTTAAAAAATAAGCTTTGAGTTACCCATTTTTATTTCTAACCTGTTGCTGTTGGAAGAAAAAAGAAATGTAATTTGCCCTGACAGGCTAAAAGCATTAAGTTGTAGAATATGGATTTGCTTGGTTTCCAAAATGGTACTCCATGAATTCTGTGAATAAATTGGTCCAGAAATCGGTGAATACTCCAAAGAGCACAGCGTTTTGTTGCCAGATGTTCATAAAGCCATCACTTCCATGAGGCAGAGAAGCATAAGACACAACCCGAAGCACTGGAAAATGAGATGAGACCAGAGCAGTTCTCCGGGACGCTAGGGGAATGGATCTCATACATTAACTCAGCTAGCAGAGGCACCTTCCCCTTGCGCAAGGAGAACAGAAATGTGGAATCCAACCTTATGGCAGCAAATAAGAAAGGTGCAGAGCAGTGGAGACGCTCAGGTATAACATCCTCAAAATCCTCGGTCCAAATCCCAGGTGGGGACAGCTCTAGGGCAGCCTGGACCAAGTCCCAGGGACAGCTGAGATTTTAGGGAGGGGCCACGGGCTGAGGCATCTCTGTATACAGAAGGTCCCGGATTCAATCCTGGCACCCCCAGTTAAAAGGATCAGATCAGAGAGTAGGTGACCAGAACGAGAACGACTTCTATCTGAGATCTTGGAGAGCTACAGTCAGTCAGGGTGCTGACCTTGTAAAATCAATGGTCTGACTCAACAAAAGGCAGCTTCATGAGTTCACTCCTATGCATCATTAATTAGGTGTCAGCTCCATTGATCAAAGGGACTTTCTTCCAAATACAGGGACACAGGACCAGGCTGCACAGCAGCATCAATGCTCCATATACATGAGAAGAGGAGGAAAGGGCTGAGAGTTTACCAAACCACAAACCTAAACCACCTCCGAAATGTACCTCATTAACTGAACTACAGAAACACAGCATCCAATGCATGATGTAGAATTTGGTACCTGTGACACCTTTTTTTTTTTTAAAAAAAAGGCAACACGTTCAGAGATTTCTTGCTGCCACAGGTGCCAAGAACAGCTGGAAAACCCAGGGGTAGTTTTCAGTCAATGCTCAAGGGGGAGGAGGAACTGGGAAAATCTTCAACGGCAGGAATCCATGCTTTCCCACCCACACCGCTTCTCTACTTTCTCCCAAGTGAATTATGCACCAGGCAAACTTCCCTTTCCCGATCACCGATCCCCAACACTGGCATTCTCAGGGCTTTTTTTTTTTTTTAAGAGGTGCTGGAACTCTCAAGAGGGAAGTTTTCAATCTGGATATTGAAAACTCGTGAACTTTTAAACATTTTAAAAAGAATTCTGTTGAAGAGGTTCCGGAACTCCATTCCAGTGCGTTCCTCCAGAAAAAAAATCCCTGCACATTCTGCCTCTCCGACCGTGACCTTTACTGTCAATCCCTCAAATTTGATTCCTAGAATCAAATTAATGGTGCAAAGAATGGATTCCTCGAATCAAATTAATGGTGCAAAAAATGGATAGGAAAACTCATTTCATTTGTAGGTATTGGACCAATAGCAAAACCCAAGACATCTGCATTGCAGAATACAGATTTCCTGCACAGCTATGCCCATAACAGCTGGTGAAGTAAGCAATACGAATGCATTAATCTTTCAGCTAGGACCGTGCCGAATGTTCACCTCTTTCAATTTCCACAGTGGAGACCAGCATGCTCCCTTCTGCCACCGAACCCCTTTTAATGTACCTTTTCATACCTTCCAGCTGTTTGTAGCTGTTGCTTCACTTCTCAAAGGCTGCTAGAGTGACATTTTTTTTAAAAAAATTCTCCCTTCCTGGAGTGGTCCAAGTCAATAATACAATGGCAGTGACAGCTCAGAACTTCACAGCCAACCAAACGTGGCTCTCTAACAGCATCTCTGATGACAAATGAAGCCAATTCAAAGGAAAGGCACTTCTTCCTATATTCTGAAGAGGTAAATGATTCTGTACTCTTTCAACTTTAACCCTCCAAATGGGGATGAAGTTCTTTTTCGTGAGTGACCAAAAGCATGCACAAGATTTCAACTCCATCCCTGTTTCAATACTTCAAAATGTCATTTAAAAACACCCGATTTTAATACTATTAGGCACCAGTTCACTGTGTGATCGAATGCACTCTTGATCTTTTAGCTTTAAACAAAGCAACAAGTTCTTGAAGGAATCCTTCTGTTACTGAAAGGCCATATAAAACCCTTAGCTTCACCTAAGGGGAAAAAAAAACCACTTGCATAGTTGTCTCATTCATAACCGTTCCTAAATTGCATTTAGACCTCTCCTGAGTTCCTTAACATTCTAAATAGAAAGTTCTTTCTTCAAGAAATACTCATACTGAAATATTCTCCCAGTCCACACTTTCTAAAAAAACTGATTTATAATGAAATGGAAGAACTTCTACTTGAAATGAATATTGTTAAGCTACGAACAAATCCAGAGAAACCAGGAATCAAGTTTTAAACATTATCAATTCCTGGTCTGGCTAAAAATTATGGCCAGTTCAGGCACAGCCCTACAAGAAGGAGCAAGTTCCAAGTTCATGCTCTTGCTACTACTTGCATGTAGAACTTTTAATGAGAAACAGAGCTTGCGCAGAAGAGACCCCCCCCCTCCACTGCCACGAACATTGTGTTTTTGCAGTAAATGGCATACAAGGAATACAGGCCAATCACAATACAGGCATAAGTAGTTTCTATATAGGACGACAAGGACCTCAAGCCTTAAGTTCCATTCCACATTCCAAGCATGGATAATGTATCTGTTATAAACACTGGTGCCACGTTGACAAAGGTTGTAGTAAAATCCAAAGTATTTTTTAAGCCCAACCAAAGTAACCCAACACAGCCTGCATGGTTGTATCTTCTCCAGAGCACTTCCTTGAGCTGGACATTTAAAAAAAATAGTGGGGGAGGGGAGAGAAAAAGCTTGTTCAGGCCATGCTCTTAAGGCCTTGTCTTCATCCTGGACAGAATGTTCTTCTAACGCCAAAGGATACACGGTGCAGCAACTATCAGGTTGTACCCTTGGCCTTCTAGCATGATGAAAGCAAAAAATGGACGTCATCCAAGTGAAAATATAAGAACTGGTAGGAGATCAATGTCTCTCCAGCACTAAACGCTTAAAAGACTGAAGGTGGAGGAAAATGGCAGTCCTTGTATTAAGCCCTCTCTTAGTCCTTCCCTTAAAAAAAAAATTAAACACAAATTTTGCTTATTTGTTAATTAACTCCGGCCCCAGTCACACGGGAGGTTTTGGCCTCGGAAGAGGGACGGATCGGGGTCGCAGCAAACGGGTGCTATCAAACCGCAACATCTGGGAAGCGGCGCGCACCCGTCCCCGATCCGTCCCTTCAGCCGGAAAACCTGCTGCAAAAAAGAACCTGCAAAAGAGCAGGACTTACCAGAAACGGCGCAGCAAGTGCGGCCGTGAGATTGCCGGCGCGCCCATCTTCCAAAGCAATCGAGGCTCCCGGCCGAACTGCGCATGTGCACATATGCGCACTTCGGCTGCCTTGCTCTCCCTTCAGTGGCTTCCCCCCAGCATCTGATCGTGATCTGATCGTGCCAGGGAGGAACTGTGCAGCGGCTCAGGGGATCTATCTGATCCCGCCGCCGCGTGTCTCTTTTGGTGCGGCTCAAAAAACCCGCACTTCGGCCGTTCTTTTTTCCCCCGTGTGGCAGGGGCCGCCAACTCCCTTTCTGGTCTTATCTGTTCAGTAGCTGGTTTGAGATATTCCTAACAGGATAAACATACTCACTTGCTCACTTAGGGGAAAAAAGTTGTGTTCAAAGAAAACCCACCAAAATGCTCTCAAAAGGATGAGGACGAGGGCCAAAGTATTTCTAAATGCCTTGTGCAGCAGTTCAAGTTTAAATGCCTATGGGCAAACTTGGACAATTTTACACAGGCTTCTTATAAAGAATTGATGGGGAAGGAGGGAGAGTTAAAAGAGATGTTTCAGGTTAAACTCATTTTACCAGGAGGTGGATGTTATTCAGTCAAAAACTGGTCCCGTTGGCAAGTTTTAATTCACTGCCAGGGGAAACAGACAGACACATATACACAAAGAACTCAAAAGAATACATCAATCAGCTCCGCTTCCTCCTGGTGAGAAAAATGGGGAGTTTCGGAGCTGCATTTCAGATTGATGGATCAAAGAAAACTAAGTCAAAACTATCAGCAAGGGGGAAAGGGTCATTTTCCATAAGCCAGTTTAACTCTAAACGTGCTGATGAAACTCTTTTCCACCTATTGTCAGCTACATTGTTCACACTCCTAGCATTCAGGAACATTCATTTGACATTTAATGCTTCATCTAGCTCTGATCTGAATATGCACTGAAGTGATGGAGATACAGAAGACGCAGCTAGGCTTCTGCTAGGGGTGGGGGAGAATGGAGCAATCCCAGAAAGACTCACCTTTCATCTGCTGCAGTTAGAACACTGGAAGAACCTTGGAAGCCACCAAAAGCCGAGTAATCTCTGGGAGGCTGCTATGGCTGCCATCTTGTTAAAGTTAGCATGCCGGGTATATTGACAAAATGTTTTGTCCTACACCGAGGATTAGATGGTTCATGGTTTAATTAAATTTCCAGCACCAAACCAGAGATTTCGGGGATGGCACCTGGGAAGGGTGTAACATCACTTCCTTGATGACCCTCTAGGAATTCTCCCAGTCTCACAGAGATGGGGGAAAATTTCCACTGCATCACGCTGATATGACACCACTTCTGGGTGGAGGGGCTGCTGGCCACAACATCACTTCCAGGTAAAGACCACAGAGATTGGAGGGAATTCCTAGAACATCACCATCGATGTTGTTCTCCCATCAACTTTTTCTTCTACTGCTATAATTAGAGTGGTTGGGGAACTGAGAGTGGGGGTAGGGGGTAGCCCCCTGCTACTGGGCAAATGGCAACCCTAGGTCTAGATGGATGAGTCCAACAAGGAAAAGCCATGAGAAGGAAAGCTGTGTCTGTTATATTCTCCAGCCCTACCTAAGAATCAACAAGAAGGACTTCTGTGCTGCCAGCTACCACCCAAATGCAAATGTGGTAAGTTTAGAAAGCCTATTGTATTTTTATCAGTTTTGATGAAAGCCCAACAACTGGCATTGGAAGAGGTAGACCATATACTGCAGACAGCCTAAACCAGTAGTCTCAACAATCCAAGGGAAAGTGAAAGAGGTTCCACAACTCTCATTAAAGAGCGAGCAAGTAGAGCCACTCTGAAAGAAGAAAGAACTCCACCATTCCCTTCCGCAGCAGAGAATCCCTCCACCAACAGGGAACTTCCAGATGTGTGTATGAACACACAAAGTTACCGTACACTAAGCTCAATCTTCTCTTGATGGGTAGTGGCTCTCCAAAGTCTCAAATACAGAACAGTCTTTTTGAAATAAAGTAGATATTAGGATCTTTTTAGTGGATTGCACCAGAGACTTTTAACTGGATTGAACCAGGGACTTTCTGCATTCCATTAAGACACCACAGCACCGGAGCCATTTCCAAGCACGCTTCCTTGGTCTTCCCTAACAACAACGTTGTTCCTCAGTGGCCTGCTTTCCCTTACCGTCCACTTTTGCAGTAGCTGCTTTACAGGAGTAAATGGGCAGAACAAATACGTACCTGCCCTCATTAAAAGGGGAAAGGTGTGAACTAGACCCTGATTCTGTTCAAGCAAGACCTCAGCTTGACTGCCAGACAACCCAACTCAACCTCCTAGGAAATGGGAAAGGGTGTCAGAGGAGAGTTCCACCATGACCAATCATTAAAAAAGAAGCCAACAGGATTTGTACTTATAGATTTATAGGACCAACCAACAGATGCCCTGATCTGGATGGCAAAGGTTAGCCTGACGGCATCAGATCTCAGAAGCTGAGCAGGGTCGGCCCTGGTTAGTACTTGGATGGGAGACCCCCAAGGAAGCCCAGGGTTGCTATGCAGAGGCAGACCATGGTACACCACCCTCTGTTTGTCTCTGGCCTTGAAAACCTTACAGGGTGGCTATTAAGCCAGCCACAACTCAACCAGCACTTTTCTCCATACCACCAATAGACAGAGAATACAAGCGCCAAGAAGTCATTCATTTTCAAAAAATCTGCCAAGCTTTAGGCTATGAGCCCTCCCTGAATGTCCACATCCCAAAGCTCCATTCTTACAAAGTTTCCCAATTTTTTTGCTATGAAATCTTTCAAGAGGAAAAAAGGAGACTGTCAGGCCATGCTGGGTCTTGCTAAGCATTCTCGACCCTTTGTCACCTTCCATCCGACGATGCCAGGCTGTTCAGCTGCATGATGGGTAATTACCATTGCTGCTCTGTCTGCGCAAAGCTGCAACCCATGAGTCATTAAAGTTCCTGTAATTGTACTACAATTCCAGCAGGCTCTCTCTCTCTCGCAAGGTTGAGGCTAATTTACAATCTCCTATCTGTCTCCCTTTATATCACAATGTGTAAAATTCAGCCTAACTTCAACATATACCACATTCTTCACATCAACTGAGTGGGGAGGGGAGCAGCTAAATAGTTTCCTGCCCCACGGCATGCACCAAAGTTCCCAAAACTAGCCAATATGGATGAGTCAATAAATCTGTTAACTATTAATCTAGATTTCCACTAGTTATGGGCTTTAAGAAACACATAACTTTTCAAAAGGAGCCAGCTGTTGGGAAATTGAGAAGAGAAGCCCAGATAAATTGAAGAATATACCCAGTGCTTCCTTTAATGTTTACAATTCTCTTCCAAAAAGAAAGTGCTTAGTTTTGTCAGGCAAAAACACAGGAATGGGAAAGTAGTAACTTTTCCCCAAGTAAAAAAAATACTCTCACTGTAGAACAATTTGAAAGGAAGGCAGCCTCGTATAGCCTGATTTCCTCAGATCTTGGAAGCTAAGCAGGGTCGGTACTTGGATGGGAGACCACCAAGGAAGACTCTGCAGAGGAAGGCAACGGCAAAACCACCTCTGCTTCTCACTTGCCTTGAAAGCCCCTTGCTGAGTAGGTAAGCCCAATCTTGTCAGATCTTGGGTGCAAAGCAGGGCCGACCCTGGCAAGTACTTGGATGGGAGATGTCCAAGGAATATCAGGGTCCACCCCTTTATTTAAAGATATGGAATTGCTAAATGTGCAAGCCCCAGTGACATGGCTACTATTGGATACAAATGATTGTGTCACCCTCTCAGTGGCAAAATTCATAGGCGCAATAGTCAAATATAAGTGAAATAATACTGAGTAAAATATTTTTGGTTCTAATTTCTGCTTAAGGTGATAGCCATATGAGCAGTACTAGGTAGAAAGAAAGAAAGAAAGAAAGAAAGAAAGAAAGAAAGAAAGAAAGAAAGAAAGAAAGAAAGAAAGAAAGAAAGAAAGAAAGACAGGGCTGGGATGCAGAGGCAGGATATCAAGCTACCTCTCTGAAAACATCTGAGCCCCAGTAGGGGTTGCCAGAAGTCACCATGACTTCCAGTTTCACAAGCATGCGTGCACATGCACACACATGCACCAAATAAATAAATACATAAGCAAGTAAGCCCCTTGTTCAGGTTGCCATAAGTCAGTTGCAACTAGACTGCACTTTACACACACACACGCATGCACGCACACACACAATTTAGATTTATTCAGGCACAGGCTTCCACAAGAAAGTGCTATTAGTTACTACTCTGAAAAGCAATCCAAGTATGGCAGGAGGAGAGGAGAGGGAAAGCTAACAAATCTACTTCTACCCCCCTCCTCTTCAAAAAAAACAACAACCCAACAAACCCATTATTCTCTTTTCCACAGCCCACATCCTCTTCTTGTTAATATGGTGACCAAAAAAGAGTACTAAAATAAATAGACTGGGATTTGGAGAAGCGAGGAGGTAATTTTCATGACTCCATCTGCTAACGACAAATAAAACGAATTCTTCAGCTATTTCTTTAAAGCCGTTTACTTTAGAAACCCACTTAATATATAGTGTTGATTTAAAAAAAAAACAGAGAAGGCAAGAGGAAGTCTAAAGGATAGGCCTCTCACAGAACAGAAACAAAACAGAACCCTTCCCTTCCTCCCAAACGAGAGCAAAGGGGGGGAGGTGTTTGCATCAGTGAAGCTTCTGTCAACATTGATGCAAGAAAGCACCCTTACTGTGCAAAAAGAAGTGTCATCAAGGTCAACAGGAATTATTCCCATATACATTAGAACCCCAGGCCAGGCCCAATACCCAAAAGGAAAACCAAGATCACACCATTTACAGCTCAGGTGCCTTGTACTTAAATGATCAGTTAAGTTTCCTTGTGGAGGGGAATTCTTTCTGGCCTTGCTCAAAGTGAGTCTGCATGATACACCCAGAGTATAATGGGACCATGAACTCATAAGATCCAAACTGGCAGGCTCATCTGTCCGAAGAGCCTGATCTTCTGAGAAGCCCCCTTCAATCCCCACCCTGTGCTGGCTTTGCGAAGGCGTACAGCTGTAACTAAAAGCTCTTCCATGACCAGTGTGAGCCTAGGGATTTTCCAACAGAAAGTTGATGAGGTACCCAAGGGAATGTTCATCCTTCAATACAGCTACCTGTTGAAACCGAGAGCAAGTTCAAGCTGTGCAGCATGATACAAAGATCATGCTAGGAATAGAATAAATACATGTTGTATTTGATGCATTCCTTTAAACTGATGTTATCTGGATTGCTTTTTAGAAGTGAACGTTGTTTTGCAATTGCTGTTCCTGAGAATCTGGTATGAAAAGGGAGATAATTTTTTTGCAAATAAAAATAGACTGCATTGGATCCTGCAGATGTTCCGCCACTGGAAAAGGATTGATGGCGCTCAATACCCCTTTTCTTACTGCAGCTCTCCGCTTCATGCGTCTCCCATCTCCCTGATGTGCTCTCTGGTACAGAATTAAGGTTCCGGTTCCAGTTGGCTGGGCAGTAGTGTTCTGTTGTGCGCCGTGATGAGCTGACTGAGTTTTCTTCTTCGTTTTTATTATTTGCTATGTTTTTTTTCAGACTTGCTGGTTTGGGTTTTGCTTTGTTTTTGTTTCAAGGCATTTATCCTGGCGCACCTTAATGCCCTACCATCTAGAGTTTTGCATTTTAAGATGCCATACTCTGATAGAGTATGCAACTGTGGTGCAAGCAGTGCAGATACCCTGTATCACATGACCTTTGAATGCGATCATTTTTCTGAGGCCAGAAATCTTTTAATTCTTCCTTTGCTCCAAAATATAGATCATATGGAGTCATCGCCTCTTTGATTAGAAAGCACCAGCAGACCAATCACTCTTTAAGCTGTGAAATTTTATGCATCTCTGATACGATTTTCACAGCCATTCAAATGGGGTCTAGCTTTTTCTATATTTTCGTAATCTGCTTAAAACTAATAAGTTAAGAAGCAGTATGAGGTAGAGAGTAATACACTGTCAGAGGTCACACGCTGCTGCTGGAGGAAGAGGAAAGTGAGACAGATCTATACTACCAAAGGAACATCAGGTGGAATTAAACTCCTCAACTGCCTCTTATCTAGCAAGAACGATGCACAAATAGGAATTTCTCATCCTGGAAAAACTTTGTGGCACAAACGTTGTAATGCACAAATGGTCTGCACATTTCCATCCACACTGTACCACAGATGAGGACATGTAATCCCCCCCCCCCAGACTGAGGACAATGGGTTTTGGGCATGCCAAATACCGCACAACCACATTTATCCAGTGGCTGTGATATAGAAGGTGGAGGCGGCAGCATGGTAACATCCCCCATATGCTTGTAAAGCTCATTCAAATGGAACCACAATTAATGTAGCGTAGCTATGACATAAGATGACATGCGGGACACAATGAAGCCGGATACCTAAGAAGGCAGAGATAACAAGGGACTCTTCTCCATGGGTGAGCTACGTTCCCGTAAAACCAGGGAGGCCGGGATGGCTCTTGTACTCTTCAAACGAGAACTCACAGGCAGAGTATACAGCTTTAATCACCCTCCCCTTCTCCATGGGTGAGCTACGTTCCCGTAAAGCCAGGGAGGCCGGGATGGCTCTTGTGAGTGTGAAACGTACTCTTCAAATGAGAACTCACAGGCAGAGTGTACAGCTTTAATCACCCTCCCTCTCTGAAGGGGAAAGGTGTCAGCCACATTGTTCAGCACTGCCGTATATTCCCCCAAAGCCTCTCTATCCCGAATGGAAAATTAAAAGGGGAGGGGGGAGAGGCAGAGAGCCCCTCCCTTAAATGACCAAGGGGTTGCCAACTTGCGGGAGACCCATCCAATAAAGACGACATACATTCTCTGGCAGGGGGTCGGTTTACATTGGAAACATTTTCAAAATATTGTTTTAGCTGGGTGCGATAGACCACTGTAAGATCTGACACATAGCAAACACAGAGTTTCAATTAAGCAGCTGGCAAGCCGCCAGGCACAGATAAAAGCCCAGCCCGTCACTCGCTAGACAATATATATGGCAATTTTGGCAGCCAAAATTGAATGCGATAATTGAGCCATGACGTATTTATAAAAAAAAAAGAAGAAAGAAAAAGACACAGGCTTTCAAGAAGAAAAGCATTTTGGAGTTCTCCAACTAGATGGCACTTTTAACCAAGACGCTGCCTGCCTGAACAGAAAACTGATGAAACAATGATGCAATTCACCAGGTTGTATTTCAGGGATCTAGATATATATTTAAAAATATAAAGACTGTGCTATGAGCGAACTGGTCTTGCAGGAACCTTAGGTACTCCCACTTTTCCGATTAAAAAGAAAATGGTTGTTTCTAACCCAGACAGTGGATTGATTAACACAGGGAAATCCATGGCGATAAGGCGCCCATAATGAGATTAAAAGGAAAATCAAAATACTTAATTCTTCTCTGGATCTTGTAGTGCGATTTTGGAAATCATGGGGTTTGTGCAATTAACAGAAGATCCCCCCCCCAACTTGGTAATAAACAGTGCGATCCTAAGAACCCTTTCCTGGGAATAATGCCATTGCAGACTTGAATTGAAAACAAACAAACAAAAAAAGTTTCACCATTTGCCCACTGTAGATTGGCATTTGTGCTAGTTATGGTGGTGGAAAGCGCCGTGATTCACAACCAGTGCCCCCTCTAAGCTGGGTTAGTGTAAGCTAGCTCACAGTTTTTTAGCCTCTGGCTCACACATTTTTGTCTTAGCTCAGGAAGGATGGCTCCAGAGCACACTAATTTATGCAGTAGCCAAATCACTCGCTCACAACTTTAATGGCAGTAGCTCACGAAGGCCCCGGTCACACCGGGGGGGGGGGGGCACGGCCAAAGCGCAGCTTTTCTGAGCCGCAGCAAAATAGACACGTGGCGGCGGGATCAGACAGATTCCCCGAGCCGCCACGCAGTAACCCCCGGCACGATCACATGCCGGGGGGAAGCCACAGGACAGAGAGCGAGGCAGCCAGCTGCACATGTGCGCGCATACGCAGTTTGGACGGGAGCCTTGAATGCTGCGGAAGACGGTCGTGCTGGCAATCCCACGGCCACCCTTGATGCGGAGCTTCAGTTAGGTAGTACTCTTTTCTTGGTTTTTTTTTTTTTTTTTTTTTTTGTGTCTTGGGTTTTTTTTTTTTTGATGCGCGTTTCCCCCCAGAAAGGACGGATCGGGGACGGGTGCGCTCCGCTTCCCAGATGTTGCGGTGTAATCGCGCCCATTTGATGCGCCCCCGATCCGTCCCTCTTGCGGGGCAAAACCTCCCGTGTGACCGGGGCCAAAATAGAATTTTTGCTCACAGGACTCCATAGCTTAGAGGGAGCACTGGTCACAACCAACTTACGGCGACCCCTGGTGGGTTTTTCAAGGCAAGAGACAATAAGAGGTGGTTTGCCACTGCCTGCCTCTGCCTCACGACTTCCTTGGTGGTCTCCCATACAAACGCTCACTCAGACCGACCCTGCTTGGCTTCTGAGAGCTGCTGAGATCAGGCTAGCCTGGGCTATCCAGGTCAGGATATCCTAGTTACACATACAATAAAATACATAATAGCCATGGCCTCCTCAGCTTGTAAGACCTTGCTGACAAAACTTCTATTGCCAATCCAGTTGCTTTTCCTTTATCAACATGTTAATAAGCGGAAATGTGTATGCTTTTTATTTAAAAGATGCATAAAATGCCTTTCCACATAGAGGTTACCATAAAGTCATGCTTGCATCCAACAAAACTCTACAGCCGAGCATAACCTCGAAGAATGGAACTTTCCTGCTTCTCCCCCCTTCTGAGCAGCACTCAACCCCCGATTTGTTTCTGGGGGTCAGCAAACCCCCAGGAATCATCTGCATCCCCAAATGAAAGTGCCCTTGTACCAGGCCCATAGCCAGCGGGGGGGAGGGGCACTGTGGGCAGCTCCCCTTATGGAATCTTCAGCACCCGACCCCAATCTCCCCTTTTATTCTGAAAAACTGTACTTTAGTATGAATAGTTCCATTACACTGGGGGACAGGAGCAGCCAGAGGGGGATGCAAGAGGGAGAGCAAGGTGAGCTGCCCGCGGAGAGAGAGCAAAGCAGGCCAGGGAGAAGTGAGACTAAGCAGAGCAGGAGTGGCTTTGGGGGCAATGCGGGTCTGGAGATTCCAGAAGCAGGGAAAGGCGGAGGAAGGCACCATGGAGCCTTGAAGGAGGAACAAAAACAACAACAACACAGCCGCTCGCGCGCAGAACAAATATATCACCTGAGTCAGCTTTAAGAAAATCGCTGCATGGGAAGCAAACAACACCCCTCTGCTTTTATTTGGTATGCTATTCGGAGAGCGCACTGTCTCTCCCTGCATGGTTTTATTAAATAATTCAAGGATACAATAATGAACGAATGTGCTAGATAAACACAGGGCTTTAACTTAACACCAAATAGTTACGTAAAGACTCGCAGTTATTGGGATTAGTCAAATTTGCCTGCTGAGGCAGATGAGTCTCCTTCTGGAATAAGAAGTGTGAAACAGGCTGTTGCTCACATCCCAATAGCCAATTTAATGCAAAATAGGCTATAAAGTATGGTATGTTAGCTATATCAAAGACACAGCGAGTGGAAAAGGAGATAGAATTGCTGCCTAAACTTAATGCTACACTATAAATTTGAAACATTATGTGACTCGGAAGGTGGGCTCCAAACAACCGTCTGAGGAGGTAACAGATGGGATTTCACTGGTAGAGCGATAGTCATTTCAACACTCTGGCAGATACCAAATCCGCAGACCTCCCAGCTTCTAGAAAAGGTGCGTGAAGTATCTGTGACACATCAAAAATGACATTAAAATAAAAAAGTTGTCCTGTAGCGGATATACCACACAAGTCTCCTATTTTAAGCAGCCACAGAACCAACTTTGAGAACTCGATCCTGCAAAAATAGTACACAAACGTCTGTGTTCTTTGACTTTTTGGTCACCCAATGGCATGATGACTACCTGCATCTTACATCTTAACAGAACCATGAGGGTCTATGGGGTTGTTGTAGCACTTTGTTCAATATACAGGTGGTCTTCAAACAATGGATTATGACCGTCACATTGATCCCAAAGACTGCTGGGTCACAAGCCCCTAGAGCAGAGGTGTCGAACTCATTTGTTACGAGGGCCAGATCTGACATAAATGTCACTTTGTCCGGCCGGGCCATGTGTGCCATAAAACGTAATGCCAGGTACCGGAGACAGAAACTGTATAAAGGACAGTAGCTGGTAAGCTCCAAGTTGTTGTATCCTCATTGCAAGGCATCATGGGCTTGGGAGGGGGGTGCAAAGGAAAACCCATATGGGCAGATTGGAGAGCCAGTGGTGCAGCACTGGGCAGATGCTCCCACACTGCTTGACTGCTGCAGACGAGGTTGTTCCCCCATGCTGAAGCCACAGAGTGGCTCGGTCCACTCCCCTCCAAGCAATATCCCCTCCCATGCACTAGTTGCTTAAAGGCCACATAAGAGCCCTTAATGGGCCAGTTCTGGCCCCCGGGCCTTATGTTTGACACCTTTGCCCTAGAGAGCCCTCATAATTTTTTGTTGTTCCTTTCTGGAAGGACCTGCTGCAAGTACAGATTTGTACAGAGCAAGAGCATCATGTGCCCTGATGCTTCTTGCATGCAACATGATAGGAGCTGTAGGACAGTGAGGTGAGTTCACTCAGTGGGGGGAAAGGACGCCTCCATAGTTCTAACCTTGATTTGCTCCTCACAATGCCACACCGTGTTTCTCCTGCCACCAGTTTTCTTTGTCTGCTGTCCACTGCCCCGGTCTTGACATCAATGAAGTCACCAGTTTTCTTTGTCTGCTGTCCACTGCAGCATAACGATGGCTCCTCTTCATCCTGTCATGTGGCTGTGATGTCATATCCCTGCGACTTACTTGTGTCCCATGCTGTTGCTAAAGGGCTAAAGGTGAGTCCCAGGTCTAATGGCTCCTCTTCATCCTGTCATGTGGCTGCGATGTCATATCCCTGCGACTTACGTGTGTCCCATGCTGTTGCTAGAGGGCTAAAGGTGAGTCCCAGGTCTGGGAAAGCTGAAGCTTGTTCTAACATCCAAAGCGATGAGTTAAGCACTTTTTTAAAAAAAGTCTTTCAGTTTATAAACTCTTCTTCCAAAGTGTTCAGAGTGGCAGAAATGTTTCCTCCGTTAGCCCACTATCTTTGCCCCTCACAACAACCCTATGAGGACTGGGTGTGTGTGTGTTACGTGCTGTTAAGTTGCTTCCGACTTATGGCAACCCTATGAATTAATGCCTTCCCAAACATCCTGTCATTAGCGGCCTTGCTCAGATCTTGCAAACTGACCACCGTGGCTTCCTTGATTGAATCACTCCATTTCACGTTGGCACTTCCTCTTTTCCTGCTGCCTTCAACTTTTCCTAACAATATTGTCTTTTCCTGTGAGTCTTGTCTCCAACATGCTAACCGCAAAACCCTCATTTTCCACTTAAGGGCGGGGAGGGGGAAACAAACTGTTAATATGTTAAACTATTTATTGGCCACATATTCACAAATGCTGCCCAGCAGCGATGAGAACCAGGCATGAGGTCTCTGTAAACTAATTCTTTCAGGATATCCGGTTCTTGCCCAGTACCAAATTCTGCACTTCCGTATTGTACCTATAGGTGGACGCACAGTGTTCCCTCTAAGCTGAGTCAGTGTGAGCTAGCTCACAGTTTTTTAGCCTCCTGCTCACACATTTTTGTCTTCGCTCAGGAAGGAAGGCTCCAGAACAAACTAATTTATGCAGTAGCCAAAACAGCATGACTAAATGCTGAGGTGCACAAAACGCTGTTACCTTCCCACCAAAACAGTACCTATTTATCTACTTGCAATTTCTTGCTTTCGAACTGCTACATTGGCAGAAGCTGGGGCCAGAGATGGGAGCTCACTTCGTCATGCGGCACTAGTGTCTTAAACTGCCAAACGACAAACCTTCCAGTCTGAAGCTCAGCGTCTTAACCTCTGAGCCACCGTGGTCCTAGAAGGCTATTATTTTAGAAGGCTATTATTTCATTATTTTCCCTTTTATCCCGCTTAGCTGATAAACTTCATTTTGCTCTTCCCAGTCCACATTCTGTTACCAAGACAGAATAAAACTGATGGGAGAGGCAGTAGCTTAGGACTGTTTTTCATTACCTAGAAGTAGCTCTCGTTAAAGCAAAGGTTGGTGACCTCCAGTCTAGCTTCTCCGCAATGATAATCCATTGATTTCGCCAAACAGCTGCAACTTGCGGTTCAATACATGCTTCTAATTTTTGAGAGGATTTAAAAAAAAAATACAAATAGGTTTTTAAACCACCATTTGATTTTCAAAGGCACTTCTAGGAAGCAATTTTTTAAAATAAAATTGAAATCGAGAAAAACCACAAGCATGACATCTCCGCTGAAGAAACCGTGGACGGCAACCAAGAAGGACAGATGTTTGTAATGCAACCTAAGGTGAATGTCACACTGAATTCACAAAGTTTAAACAGCTTCCTTCCAGAAGCATGGAACAGAGACACACAGAAACCATGGCAAAGCTTATTTACGTTCTTGGCATCTAAGTCCACATGAGGCAATTAAACATACCCATGCCAATCCAGAAATATCTACCGCTGTCAGAAAAGGACAACGTGAACACAACACAAAGGACAACACAAAAGACAACGCAAACAAGTCCAAACACTGCATCAGATTAAATAAAAGTTTGGGAATGTTTTTGGTTGGGTTCCTTGGTCTCCTCGGAGAAATGGGAGACTCTGAACTCCTGGTATTTAAGCAACAGCTGGTGGCAGCGAGGGGGGGGGGAGAGAGAGGAAGAGACCTTTTAAATCTGCATGTGGAAACTGAAGCAACTACAGTCAGAGCCCGCAAAATTAATGGGAATGGCGCAGGCCCGATTAGGAATATGTGAAAAGAAAAACAAGGACTTAATAGGAACCAGGAAACGTACGGCTTGCAAAAGAAAGATGGTAATATTTTGAATTCCTCTCCGGCAGAGAATCTCGCTGTGAAGGGTATATGCACAGTAGGACGGGAATTCATTTCTGCCCTTAAGAAATGTTCAGAAAAAGCACAATGGGGGAAAAGACACTTTCCCAGAAAGCTATAAATAAAAAGCAGGCTGCACGAAGCAAGAGAGTTGTAGAAAGTAGACAGCCAGGCTGGGAAGGACTGTCAACGCTATTTTGACTAGCCCTTGCTGTGCCGCTGTGACTTAGCTGCTGGATCCCTTCCACTCCAGAGTTTAGCCCATTCAAAAGGAAAAGCAATGTACTTTAGCAGCCCACCATCCAGAAACAAAGGCAGTACTCATGTTCTAACATTTGCAATTCAGAAAAAGAAGTAGAGTCTCTCATATTATGCCTGTCGGCTAGAGCCATCTGCAAGCTCTTGTGGGGGGAAAAAATCGCCGACCTAACTGGCAAGACAATCAGCTAAAATGCCAGTCCCAGATTAGCCACCCACTAATCGTTAGGGCTGAGAAGGACAGAATGCTTACCTGTAACTAGGGTCATCTGCACAATCACACTGATGGGAATATGAGTATGTGCACAGAGTCCAGCTGGAGAAACTTCCAGAACTAAGCTGGAGTGGGGGAATCAATGAGGCTGGCAACCAGCAAGGGGGAGAGGGGGGCATCGCCAATAATGTAATATTGCTTGCGCTGCATTGACATCACTTCCAGTGTGACTGGAAGACGGGGGTCATTTCGTAGAAAAAGAGCTAGGGGAACTCATTAGCATAACTCATTAGCATATGCCACACCCCCTGACATCACCGGAAGTGTGTCATAAGGCCACACACCCTGACATCACCGAAAGTGTGTCATAAGGCCACACACCCCGCCCCCAACAGTCCCGGCCACCACCGGCCTTGCAGCTCCACTGCCGAGCCCCATGAGGGGCCTAGCAGTGGACCTGCAAGGCCAGCGGGAGTGCAAGGAAGCCCTGCAAAGGCCCTCCCTAGGGGGCGGGGCTTCATCATGTGCCCCACCCCCCGTACCTCACCCGGGGGAACTGCAATCCCCCACGATCCCCCCCCGAAATGACCTCTGCTGGAAGAGCTGTCATGTCACCAGCAATGCTCTAACATTCAGTGAAAACTCTACAGACTTTTGACTGAATGCTAGAGTGTTGCCAGGGTCGTGCTGATGTAACTTCTGGTCATTCCAGAAGTGACCTCTGCAAGTCAGGATGCTGGCAATGGGCCCCCCTTTCACCCCGATTTTTCTTCTGTCACCCAACTGTGGAGTAGTGGGAAAGGCATGCTGGGGATTTTCTCCAATGGGGAAATGGCAACTCTAAGTGCTGACCGTGCCCATACTGATCACCCAGGAACAACACACATGCTCAGTGGGGGCAGAGCCGCACTTCCCGCTCAGTTTTTCTTTAACCACCCTCGTGGAGACACTGTGAAGAACTCTTCTCATCATTTATGAAGTAGGACTTTCCCCCCCTTAAAAATTCTCTATTTTATTTTCACTTCATAACCTTTCTGTCTTCAGATTACGGGGTTTTTTGCCTGTTTTGTTTTTTTCCAGCAAAGAGAGGGAAGGAGAAGCTGCCAAAGGCTTTCCCCTCCCCGCACTTTCTTCCTGGCCTTTTTTTGACCCCATGTTAGGGTGCAGGAGACTACTTTCAAACATGGCATTCCCTGTGAGGGAAAACTGCCCCCTACAGATGGTCACGCCGACTGAGGGGATGGGTAAAAAGATGTAAACTGCTTTGGTTCCTCATTGGGGAGAAAATCAGGGTATACTTCATTTCTATATTATTTTTATATAATTCATTTATACCTCACCTTTCTCCTCAATGGGGACCCCCAAAGCGGCTTACACCATTCTCCTCAGCTCCATTTTTATCTTCATGACAACCCTGAGTTAGGTTGGGCTGACAAAGTGTGGCTGGGCCCAGATCACCCAGCAAGCCTCGAGAAAGGTTCTTCCGAATACTAGTCGGATAGTCTTAAACCAGGGCTAGTTCTGGCTGGCTCCCAAGTTGGCCACGCCCAGCAGGAACTCATCAGCATAATAGGCCACAGCCAACAGCAGAAACTCATTAGGATTGGCTACATTAGGGGTGTGTGGCCTAACATGCAAAGGAGTTCCTGCTACAAAAAAAGGCCCTGGGTTTTGACAACTAAAAAGGTAAACAGAATAACAAGCGAAAGGTGGGTGTGGCTGGATAACCACACTTCTGGTAACATGTGGGTGTGGCCTAATGTGCTAATGAGCTGTGCTGTCAGGGATGTCGCCCAATATGCTAATGAGTTCCTGCTGTTGGGTGTGGCCTATTATGCTAATGAGTTCCTGCTGGGCTTTTTCTACAATAAGAGCCCTGCAACCATTCTACACCAACACTCACTGGGTCTCTATTTATTTATTTATTTACTTATTTCAACCATACTTTACTTTTCTCCCCACTGGGGAGGTGAACTGGTTTATGCCATTGTCCTCTCTTCCATTTTATCCATACAACAGAGCTGCGAGGCTGGTTATTTTGAGACTGACTGAATGGCCTAAGGTCACCCAGCGAGCGTTCATGGTAAAGTGGAGATTCGAGCCTCCCAGATCCTGGTACAACACTCTAACCACTACAACACATTCAGTATTATGGAAGGACCTATTTCCCCTGTTGTACAAATGGGAGTCACTAAGGCACAGAAACAAGCAGGTTTCCCAAGGCCAATCAGAGTCAGAGAACACTGAAGAAGCTCAGAGGCTTTCCCCGGGGAAAGCAGCAGAAAAGCTATATTTCCAAGCCCAATCCACATTCCTCACACACTCTGCCACTGTGGCGCCCCTCAGCGGCTGCCTAGATTAGTCAAGCCACTGTACCCTCCAAGACCCACAGACCTCCTTTTGTAATACAAGTGTTATAAAACCGGCCTATCTTACAGGATTGTAAGCGAAAAATGGGGGAGCTAAAACTTAACCCAAATGAAATTTAATTAAGTACATAAAGGTAGGGATGGAGGAACCCCCACTTTCGCAGGCTCCTGCAACCACTGGCCACCAGTGTTCCCTCTAAGCCGAGTTAGTGTGAGCTAGCTCACAGATTTTTAGCCTCCGGCTCACATATTTTTGTCTTAGCTCAGGAAGGATGGCTCCAGAGCAAACAAATTTATGCAGCTGCCAAATCGCTGGCTCACAACTTTAATGCCAGAAGCTCACAAAGTAGAATTTTTGCTCACAAGACTCCACAGCTTAGAGGGAACATTGCTGGCCACCCCCCAAACGTCCCCCCAAATCTCTCTGCCGGCGTGACGAGGGGACCTGGCAACCCTAGGTTAAGCAGATATTAATATATAGGCCTAATGAATAATTGGGCCTATACATCCATATCTTCTTAACCTTTCGGTACTTAATTCTACCTTACAGGATTGCTACGGGTATTCTACAGATAAAGCACTTGAGAGCGCTAAAGAACTTCCAAGAATAAAGGGCTCCATCTCTAGCACGCATCTCATCCCCAGCCTGCCTAAGAGGATGCATTTGTCAACCGCTGCCATGCCAAATGATTCTGTAAGACTGCTGATATTATTGCCACTGCGACATCTATTCTGGATTAAATATAATTTAACTGCTAAAGAAACAAGGCAGCACGTCTGCCTAATTCCACATTAGAATTCAGCCTGAAGGTGATACGAGTAAACCGCAGTTCTTTAAAACGCTTTTAATGTTAAATGTTTTTCAACCTTCTGCTGATTGAACCAGCAGGAAGCGTAAACAGTTTCATCAAGGCCACAATCTTGCCTTTTGGTTATTTACATGCCAAGTGATCTGTTTTTTGATAGAACGTCCCACTTCCTTTCAACAAGACAAGGCACAAAACCATGTCCCAAATGTGTGTGCTGGATCCAAACGTTTCATGTAACAGTTGTAGAATTTGCGCATTTGTGAGTCGTTTGACCAATTTAAAAAAAAATAAAGCTGGATGAGTTAAAAAAAAACCCCACTCCCCATGCCAACGGTGCCATATTTGGGACTGCCAACCTCCAACCCGCTATTACAACTGATCTCCAGACAACCAAGATCAGTTCCCTGGAGAAAATGGCTGCTTTGTGTACTCTATGACATCATATCCTGTTGAGGACCCTCCCCTCCCCAGACTCCTCTCCCCAAATCTCCAGGTATTTCCTAGCCCAGCGCTGGCAACCCGAACCATATTCCAAACAGAAGTAGGTCACTTCAGCTGCTTCTAGTACAGCTGGGGGACGGGGGGGAGCACATACAACATAAATGCCTTTTCCCGAGAGCAACTGGGGGATCTGTGCCGAGAAAACAGCCCAGAGAGGGTGGGTTAATGGGTTAACCCACCCACCAGCACCTCCCAGACCGCTGACATGATCCAAAAATCAGCTCCCTACAAACCTCTCTGTGACCTCTTTTGAACATTTAAAAACACGTCATGTGAGTCAATTAGCATCTCCAAAATAATGTGTCCTTTTGACCGTGAGAAGTCTGGACTTTCTGAAGTTATGGGGAGCCAGCACAGGGGAAACGATTGCAACTGGCAAGTGCCAAGTAAAACTGTACTCAGGTGACTAATGAACAAACTCTTCCCCCCCCCCCAGGATGTCAATGTGCCACAGATGAGCCACTGAGATTTTTTTTCTGTAAGATGACAATGTCTGTGGATTTACAGCTAATACTGCAGCACAATCCTACAAGTGCATGTCTTTGACCATCTAACTCAATGATTTTCAACCCCTGTACCTTCATGGTATACTTTCCACACTGAAGAAGAAGAGATTGGATTTATACCCCACCCTTCACTTGGAGTCTCAGAATAGCTTACAATCTCCTTTCCCTTCCTGTCCCCACAACAGACACCCTGTGAGGTAGGTGGGGCTGAGAGAGCTCTCGCAGAAACTGTGATTGATCCAAGGTCACCCAGCAGGTGCATGTGGAGGAGTGGGGAATAAAACCTGGTTCTCCAGATTACAGTCTTATAACCACTACACCAAACTGGCTCTGATAAATTGCCCCAGAACCTGTGTGTGGTGCAGGCAATTCTAGGGAATCTTCTAAGGGCTACACAAAGTTCATATGAGACACTGGCCAGTTTTTTGTTACCCTATATGAACAGAGAGCATGGCCTACCACTCTATTCTATCTGCATCTTTCTGAAGAAGAGAAGCTCGAGAACTATTGCTGCCCTTTCCACAGAATATAAGCTTCCAAGGAACACCATTTGTAAACTACTAACTTAAAAGGGAAAGCTAAGTAGGCTGCTCCCTCCCCCAAAAAGCTCAGATTCTATATTCTGAATTCAGCAAGTTGCTAAAAGCATCGAGACAAACAATAAACTTTTCTTTAAATATATACAGAGCAGAAAACCAGCTAGAGAAGCAGTTATGCCTTTGGATAACAAAGGAATTAATGGATTGCTCAAGGAAGATGGGGAGATGGCAGAGAAGCTCAATGGATTTTTTTGCTTTTGTGTTCATAGTGGATAGTGGGGAGGGGGCGGCATGTATGTACCCATGCCACAGCCACTATTTTCAGGAAGGGACTCTGAAGAACTGAGTCAAATCGAAGTGAAGTGAAGGGAGATGATGTTCTAGACGTAATGGGGAAATTAGAAACCGGTAAGTCTCCAGGTCTTGACGGCATGTACCCAAGAGTTCTTAGGGAACTCAAATGTGAGATAGTTGATCTACTAACCCATATACGTAACCCACAGCTAAATTTAGCCGCGGTATCAGAAGACTGGAGAATAGCAAATGTTGCACCAATTTTTTTAAAAAGGAGTTCAGAGGGGAACCAGGAAATTACAGGTCAGTCAGCCTAACATCTGTCTCAGTAAAATTAGTAGAAACTGTAATCCAAGAACAAATTATTAAGCACATAGAGGAACAAAGCCCACTGAGGGAAAATCCCTCATAGAGGAACAAAGCCCACTGAGGCTTCTGCAAAGGGAAGTCCTGCTTCACCAACCTTTTGGAGTTCTCTGAGAAAGTGAACAAGCAAGCAGATAATGTTGACCTAGGAGACATTATACACTTACACTTTCAAAAGGCTTTGGACAAGGTACCTCACCAAAAATTAAACTTAGCAGCCATGGGATAAGAGGATAGGCTCTCTTATGGAATAAAATTGGTGAGAAAAATGAGGAAAAATGGTTAAATGTCAGGAGGCAAAGGATAGGAATAAAGTTCTCACAATGGAAGGAAGTAAGCAACAGCGTCCCACAAGAATTGGTACTGGGGCCAATGCTATTTAATTTGTTCATAAACAATATGGAAATAAGGGTGAGTAGTGTAATGGCCAAGTTTGCAGATGTCACAAAATTATTCAGGATGATGGAAAGCAAGGATAACTGTGAAGAGCTCCATGAGAATATCTACAAATTGGGTGCGTGAGCAACAATAAGACAGATAAAGTACAACATCGGTAAGTGTAAGGTGATGCACACTGGAACAAAAAATCTCAACCTCAAGTATAGGCTAATGAGGTCTTCACTTCCTGAGCCTGAGAGAGAAAAAGATCTTGAGGATGAAGAAGGTAGCTCCATGAAAGTGTCAACCCAGTGTGCTGCAGCAGTGAAAAAGGCAAACTCTAAACTGAGGTTATTAAGAAAGGGATTGAAAATAAAATGGCCCATATTATAATGCCCCAGTATAGATCTATGGTGCTGCTTCATTTGGAATGCTGTGTGCAGTTCTGGTCACCGAATCTCAAAAAGGACACCTCAGAGTTGGAAAAATACAGATGAGGACAACCAAGATGACTAGAAGATGCGAACACCTTCCCTCCAAGGAAAGGCTAAAGTCTCTGGTACTTTTCAGTTTAGAAAAGAGACAAGGGGTGACATGATAGAGGTTTATAAAGTTATGGATGGAGTGGAGAGAGCTGACAAAGATAACTTTTTCTCTCTCTCCTAAAATACTTGAACTTGAGGGCAGTAGGTTCAGGACGGACAAAAAGAAATACTTCTTTACACAATCAGTGATTAAAATGTGAAATTTGCTGCTAGAGGATTGAGTAATGGCCATAGGCACAAGCAGCTTTAAAAGCTGGTTAGACAGATTCATTGAGGGCAAGTCTATCAGTGGCTAGTAGCCATGGTGACTGAGGAGAACCTCCACATTCAGAGGCAGTGATCCTCTGAATACCAGTGCCAGGAGACAACAACAGGGAAAGGCCTCGGCCTCTGAACCTGGTTATTGGCCCTCCAGAAGTTGGCCACTGTGTGAGACAGGATGCTGGATTAAATGAACCACTGGGCCTGATCCAGCAAAGCTCTTCTAATGTTATTTCTTAGTATAAATGTTCTATCTCACCTGCAACACATTCTAAGAGATGGACAGACGAAGGAAGGAAGGAAGGAAGGAAGGAAGGAAGGAAGGAAGGAAGGAAGGAGATGGATGGATGGATGGATGGATGGATGGATGGATGGAAGGAAGGAAGGAAGGAAGGAAGGAAGGAAGGAAGGAGAATGCTTTGAGATTCTGATACAAACCCCTACTGCATTTTAATCTGGCTGTTTCAATCCACAGGTCATGGCTGGAACTGTCATTCAATCTGATAGAATGAAATGAACACTTTGGCATTTTGTGTAATTGAAATTCACTGGGAGACAGTGAGGTGGGGGTGGGGGTATCAAAACCCGTTGCTATGTCCACATCGTTACGGTGCTATCTTTGCTGGAAGTCAATGGAACGCATTTGTATATGTATGTGCACAAAGGGAACACGTAAAACCCATTCTCTGGCAGGGAAAATCCCCTGCAAGTCATCTTGTCGCGTTACACTTTTAAAACGTTTCACGTAAAGTTCATTGCCCAAGGAAATCTGTCATTTTCCCTTGGTCTGCCATAACCTTTGATACAGAGATTACACTATATTCAAGGGAGGGGCTCCACCACCTCCCTCAAACGCTACATTTGGCAGGCAGCAAGCTTAGTGTACACACGCTGCTATCCTTCAATCTCTCTGATTCGGCACCAGGGGGATTCGGGACTGGCTGGCCTTCTTCCCTTTGCCTAGGGATTTTATTTCAGCAACAAAGACCTCATCAGCACTTTCCCTTTGCAATGGAACAGAGCAGGAAATCAGTCAAGCAAGGTCTTAGCCCAGGGAGCTCCCACCAAATAAATCAAAGAGGGTTTTTTTGTGTGCTCCTGAGATTGCCCCTAGAGTGTACATATATATGAGACTCCCACTGCGTAAGGCAAGCTTTATGAATGTTAGCCTCCAATGAGATGGGGCGGGGAGCGGAGAAGAAAGCCAGCGGATAGTCAAAAGCCGCAGAAGGCTTCCAAGCATGAACCAGCATCACATAAATACATTCTACCATTTCCGCCTTGCTGTTAGAGGGGATTCATACTCCTAATAATTTATTTCCGCCCTGCCGTCCAACATGTTTCTCAATCCAAAGGCAGCAAACAAAAGATAAATCTCCTTTCCATCGCTTACAAGAAGGTTATAGACAGGAAAAGATCAAGCCAACAGGGCAGAAGGAATGAATCTGATTTTTTTTTTAAAAAAAGCCTGCTGCAAATACACAGAAGAATTATTTTATTTATTTAGACTTCTACTCAGCCTATAAATTAATCATCTTGGAAAGAAACCCTAACGAGGGAAAAGAAAGCCTAATGAGGAAGGCCCCTTTAAATCCACCCTAATTCCCCTAGAAGTGCTAAACTGTTCCTTTCAGTTTCAATGTTTTCAACAGGAATTAAGCAAGCCAAACTGACTATGTTGGATAAGATCATCATTTTAAAAGACTGCAAAGCAACACTGTAGAGCTACTGTTACTTCCAAGTCCTCTTCATTTGCTTTCCCCATTTGGCTACAGTCTCCAGACAAATAGATTTTGCAAGTTTCTACAGTTCTTCACAAAGCCCGCAAACCCTGTTTGACTGGAAAGACACAACACTCACAGACACACATAAAACCCACAGGAAGTAATAGCTCTATCATGCCACCCTGAATTCCTTTAAAAAACCATGGTCAATATTCGGCATTAGTTCACAATAATAAAAATATAACCATACTTCCAGTTGAGATTTTAAAATGGTGGTGGAAAATACCATCACGGTTGTTTATCTAACAACAGTTGGGAGTGTCTCACACCCATTCTGTGTGAACTGATTACTCCTTTTATTGGGTTTCATTTTCAACTGTACTTTCTTTGTAAAGCGCCCCCCCCCCATACACATCTTTCTAGAGGGCATATAAATTGTTCTGACATAAGAGTTGCCAGGTCCCTCCTGCTGGCAACCAGCAGGAGATGGGAGGGGGCCTTACTAGGAGCGGGAGGGAGGCCCAGCCAACATTGCATTGACATGTCTATGTCACTTCCAAGGTCATCCAAAAGTGACATGAGTGTTGGACTGGATGGGCCTTTGGCCTGATCCAACATTGGCATCTCTTATGTTCTTATGACATCATCATGCAGCGACATCTGGCAATGCTCTGGTATTTGGGCAAAAGCTCTATGGTAAATTTGGCTTCTACCATAGAGTTTCTGCCCAAACACCAGAGTGTTGCCCTGACATCACCAACATGATGATGTCATTTCCAGGTCATGTCAAAAGTGATGTAGATACGTTGCTGCAACTTTGGCTGGGCCTTGCCTTTTTTCAGGGTCTCGCCCCCCCACCAGCCAGCTGAACAGTGGCAGGGTAGTGGGGCCTGGTGGTGGGGGACCCCTGCCTCCATTGGGGGGGGGTCCTAGCAACCCTAGCCTGATGCAATTACACTTCAGTGCATCTGATAAAGCAAGTTCACTCACAAAAGCTTATGCTGGAATAAATTTTGTTAGTCTTTAATGGTATCCACTAGACTTTTTATTTTTCGAGGAATGAGACTTGCTCCTTTATATTATACAAGATCTGGTTCCCATAAGTAAGATGGTGGCTCAGACTGAATTGCTGGTTTGTTAAAAACAACAACAAATCAGGAAGGATTTTCTATAACATTTGTTTTGTGTTCATCCTTATCTATGCCACAGTCATAGGCAACCCACACTTCCTCATCCTCAGTCTGCAATCTATAAATGGGACTGAGTGACCCAGTCAGCAAAGTCAATAGGCAGGACCGGACTCCGAGTAAGGCTATAAACGTCTCAGTCGATTAGACTGCTGAGTCATGAAAGGGCTGCCTAAATAAACGAGGTTTCCCAGTTTGCATAAAGAAGGGTTAGGTCCAAAATAGTTGTAGGTAACCTAAACACACGAACATACACATTAACTGTACAATCAAAGATACTTGTAGTACTAATGCTTCTTTATGCATCTTTTGTACATGGGAATGTATGGCCTTTTAAAAATAAGCACACATCTATCAAGAAAATCCAATGAACTCAAAACAATGTAAACATTTTATTCTGAAGAAGGAGGGGGACGGCAAAGGATGGCCCCACTGCTGGACCTCCTGATGGCACCCGGTATTTTTGGCCACTGTGTGACACAGAGTATTGGACTACATAGGCCATTGGCCTGATCCAACATTGCCTTCTCTTATGTTCTTATGTTCTTATGAGATGGTTAAATAGTGTTGTTGATGCAATTAACATGAAACTGAGCAAACTCCGGAGGACGGCGGAAGACGGGAGGGCCTGACGCGATGTGGCCCATGGGGTCGCGAAGAGTTGGACTCGAGTGTGCAACTGAACAACAATAACACTCACTCTAATGCTGGCATGTATCCTACCACTCCATGCACAGAACACAGAGTTTTGATATGTTCCTCTCTATTCCTGCAGCCCTGTTCAATCCTTGGAAAGATCATGGCCAAGGAGCCTCATAGCAGAACAACCAAGCGAGAGGAGTGGGCTAGACTAAGGAAGAACAAGGGACCATGAAACTGCTCCCTTTCTCTTCTGACTGCTGATTCGCTAAGGAAAATAATGTGTCCTCCCCCCACACTCCTGCACACTCCAGCCCACCAGACGGTTCAACAGTTGCAAACAGAGACCTGATTTTTTTAATTATCAGTTTGTTCGTAGTTGATCGGCAGGTGTTTCATTGCATTCCTTACTAACCAGGTAGTACAGTGGTAGTACCACTGTCGTTTTGCGCATGCACACTCTCACACTGCCCAATTAGAGTTCTACTACCCCCCCATCCTTGCTGCATAACTGCTCCACTCAGCCAGCAAGTGTTCAAACAGACAGCGAGACTGTTGACAAATGCTGTGTTTCAATAAAATTCTAACCTTCGGTGTTCATCTAATTAGACCTTAGTGACACTAATGGTCACTGATCATTTTAAGCCAGCAGCGTCTTGGTACAGTTTTGCGAAAAACCGAATGCAAACCGGTTCAGCGGGCGGTTGCAGCTGATTGGCATGAACCCAATGGACTGAGTGATCGGGTCGCACCTAATCACCACCTTCAACATGGCAAATTTAACAACCGAATGTGTTTTAAGCAAAATTGTCAGAATCCCTACAAGGCTGTTCCACCACACAAATTCTACGACCCAAAGAATAATCTTTCCAGGGGTCATAAGGAACTGCAGGAACAACAGGAATGTGCATGGATACACCGTTATCCTTACCACTCTAGTACTTTCATTAGGACAATGTAGTTCAGGGGTGTCCAACATAAGGCTGGGGGCCGGAACCTGCCAATCCAGGGATCTTATATGGCCCACAAGCCACTGCTGCAAGGGAGGGAACAGGAGGCCACTCGGGGGCGAGTGAGTAGGCAGAGCCACTACACTTGTGGCTTCAGCACAGCATAACACCCCCTTTGCTTCATGGGGCCTTGCAGTGGGGACACGCCAACTCAGAGCTTACCAGCTGCTGTCCTTTATAAAATTATATCTCTGGTACCGGGGATTACATTTTATGGCACACACGGCCCAGCCCGACACATTTATGTAACAAATGATTTCAACACTTCTCAGGTCTGCGGGGGGGGGGGGGGGATTGACGCAGTACTTTTAAAACAC
>NW_015172004.1:2251661-2260447 GCF_001447785.1 Gekko japonicus | reverse complement strand
AGGTCTGCGGGGGGGGGGGGGATGACATACTACTTTTTAAAAACAGGGTGAGAAGAGGCACAAAAACAGCCTGATGACCACTGGCCATGTGCATCCCATGAAGCACAAACTGATAAAAGTAGCTGAGCATCCATTAAAAGAAAAACAACAAATTGGGAGGAGGACGAGAAAACGGCCAATCAAGCCCTTAACAGCTTAAAGCGAGAGTAGACAGCTTTTGGGGGGGCGATGAATGGAGAGGGACCACTGCAATGTCCACCCATGCAGATGTTGGTGTGTAAGCAAACAAAAAGGAGAGAGAACGAATAGGGCCGCCAGACACACTGAGTGCGAGCTTGGGCGAGCAACGCTGTCAGTACATCAAGGACTCACCTCAGTCCCCGGGGCGGAGAACCGGCTGTGCATGCTGAGCAAAACAGTCTGGCATGACACCGTTCAGTAAAGCAATGCCAGGAATTACCTGTTCATAGTTTATAGTAATCCTGAAAAGGTGTGGGGTGTGTAACCCACAATGCCGAATTCCACCCTCTGTGCTTTCTTGTGCAGTTATGGTACGAGGAAGGTTAAAAAAAAACCACACACACTCCCTTTCTTAGACTAGATTTCTGCTTACATTATTCCAAATCTCAGCAGTCATTTCTGGAGGGGGTGTTACTGCACTAGAACGATAAGATACAGGGGTAGGTAAGCGACAATCTAGTCATCTAATCCTGGAGATTAGCAGCCTCACACTATGGAAAGAAGGAAGGCGCATGAACACATGAAGCTGCCTTTTACTGAATCAGACCATCAGTCCATCAAAGTCGATCAGTCCATCAAAGTCAGTATTGTCTACTTAGCCTGGCAGCAGCTCTCCAGGGTCCCAGGAAGAGAAAGGTCTTTCACATCACCAACTACCTGGTCTTTTTTTAACTGGAGATGCCAGGGATTGAACCTGGGACCTTCTGCAGGCAAAGCAGATGCACTACTAAGAAGCCGCAGCCCCTCCCTATAATCCCCCAATTAACCCAAAAGGTTAAAACGGTGGAAATCTGCTAAACGCTTTAATTTTTAATACTATTTTTCTTCATTCTACTGCGCTGCAGATATTAAGTGTACAAAGACAGCAGTGGATGCGAGCCCCACAATAATAACAAAGGGACCCACGCGGGGCTGCACGAGAATACAATTCAGCAGAGGGCTGTGAGGCTCTTTAATCCTTTGCTGTTTATTCTTGTCACAAGTTCTACCCTGATTGTAGGAGTGAGAATAGCCTAAGGCACGAGGGAGAAAACAAGCTGGACCTCTTGCTCAGTTTTTTTTTAGTCACCACTGACAAAAAGCGCCACGTTCTTCATCACCCGTCAAAGTCAATTATTCTATTTAACGTAAATCCAGATTTGGGAGGGACAAGATTCCCTTACTCAGTGGTCTTGCCCAGTCTGCCTTTTCCTTCACAGTTTGGGTCAGTTGTGGCCTAGATGGGCCTGTCAAAGCCACACACACACCCCGAAGACACCAGCTAATGTCTTAGTTGGGTTCTCCTAGCCCATCATAGCAGTCTTGGAGGTGCTCCCTCAATGGCAGCCAGGAACTTGGTGGATCCCTTTCAGTTGGTCCTTACCACGCCCTCCTTTGCCCTGACTGAATGCGGTTCAATCTTTATATGCTTTGGGGGAATGGGGAGGAGCTGGCCTCTCTGTCGCTGAAGCCAGTGTTTACACCCAGCTGAATTTACTGCAGAGCGGCCGCCCAACCACGGGGGCCACTTTTTGCCACAAGAACATCTCTATCCCACCACTCCCTCTAAGGAGCTTGGGACGGTGAATGCAGTCCTTCGTTTGGTGTAGTGGTCAAGTGTGCGGACTCTAATCTGGGAGAACCAGGTTTAATTCCCCACTTGCAGCTGCTGGATGACCTTGGACAAGCCGTAGTTGTCAGAGCTGTTCTCTCAAGAGGAATCCTTGAAAGAGCTCTCTCAGCCCCACCTACCTCACAGGGTGTCTGTTGTGGGGAAGGGAATGGAAAGGAGATTGTAAGCCATGCCCATAGCTACAGTGGGGCATCTTGGGGCTAGGCCCCCCGATTTACTGGCAAGGCCCCATGACTTCCCATTCAGCTCAGGGCCCAAGTGGCAGCGGGTGCAGGGAAGGAGCTGGGTATTCCTGTGCAGCTGTCCGGCACAAGGGGCCAGAGTAAATTACCTTTATTTAGATTAGCCAGTGCCCCCTAAGAAATTTAAATGCCCCCTGAATAAAACAAAATCCTGGCTATGGGCCGGTTAAGACACTCTGAGACTCCGAGTGAAGGATGGGGTATAAATCCAATCTCCTCCTCCTCCTGCTCTTCTTCTCCTCTTCTGTGAAATCGATTAGGCTGAGAGTGTGTGACCGGTCCAAGGACAACCAGCAAACTTCATGTCAGAGTGGGGATTTGAACCTGGGTCTCCCAGATCCCGGTCCAACACTCACCAGTGAATAAACTTAAAAGGAAGGGAGAGTTATATCAGAATTGGCATGCACAAGACTCCTCCAGTATTCTAAATTACATGCAACAGTACGTTGATTAAAGGCATGCACCTGACTATTATGGGGATAATTCTTGCACAATGTGCTTTTAACATATATGAAAGGCAGATTTCAATCAGCCTTCTGAAGGAAAAGAATCCTATTAAAAAGGTATTTAAAGGAAGCTTTGAACCTGCTAAATAGCATGCCTTTTCTCACTTTCCTGGCCAACATGATCCAGCAGAGAGCGTCTGGATCACAGAGGCCTTACTTCAAACCAGCCATGACTCACAGGCTGGGCAAGCTGCCATCTCTAACCCTCAGACCCTCACCTTTCAGTTAAGGAGGGGATGACAGTTACCTGCCTCACCAGCTTGTTGTCAGGAGTAATGAGACCATGCTTATCCAGGGTAGCCCAGGGACAGAGCGGCTTTTCCCTTAAAACTAAACCAACACCAAATATTTCTTTGGCACTATTCCCCAAAATGGGATTAGGTTATTGGAGAAAGGATTCTGTTTTTACCAGTACAAAGCTTTCTTTGTACACTGTAAACATTTCTTTTAATTATTTGACTATCCAGACGATATTTTTTCCCCTGAGGATGGTGAGAGATTGGATGCAGGCCTCAAGCCTACGTGCTCTACTCATTGTGGTGAGAAACGAGCAACCGAACCCACTCCCTCACAAAAACGCACAATCCTTTCATGTTGGTTATTCATTTCTCCTCACGGCAAGAGTAAGAATCTTTCCCTGAAGTGCGCGTAAGCATAAAAGCTTCTACCTAGAGTTAAACTTTGCTGATCTTACAGGTGTCACTGGACTCAAATTTTGTTCTGTTGCTTCAGACCAAAATGGCTGCCGACCTGAATCTACATCCCCCAAAAGTTATACAAAGACTCTTTATACAAAGACCGTCACACTTCCAAAGTCATTTTAACTAAGCTACTTCTGTTTCTTCTAGGTCAAATTTTTAGTGAAACATATACAGAAGCCACACACATACATCCTATGGAAGCTACTTATTTTAAAACTTCACCTTTCAGTTCCCATAGCCACATATCAATAGCTTGAATCCTAACTTCCCTTTCTACACACAAAAGAAAGGGGAGGGTAGATGTCACCAAATCCCCCCATTGCACCCCCCCCTGAACACTAAGACCCCCATTATGTTCCTGAGGACTCACTAATCCACACAGGGACAATGTGGGGGGGGGACCACAAAAGACTTTAGCGCGAAGAGAAGTTGCCATTTAGAAAAGCATATTAATTCGTGCTGCACAGGAGCCAAACCAACATAATTCAATGTAAACAACTACAACATGCATTCATACTAAGGGGGATTATTGTTTATTGTCAGGATCTGGGACTCGCGACCTTCTTGCCACGGGTCAGGATCCAAAAAATTGTGACGCTAGTTCTCTGAGCCTAAACGGGGATTTAGATTTGATCACACACCCCTGATATGCCAAGTTCTGTTGTAACTGAGGGGAGTTTCCAATGAGGTCCAGCACAAAGCAAAGGAAGAAATAAAATCAATCATAATAGCATAGAGCCCATGTGTTAACATGAGCTGTTCTTTAGATCTCTGTCACGGCAGTTTACATATATGCATATGTGTGTGTAAACCACCGTCAAGTCGCAGCCGTTTTATGGCAAGTGACCCCATAAGGTTTAAAAGGCAAGAGACAAACAGGGCAGGGTGGTTTGTCATTGCCTTCCTCTTAGTGACCTTGGACTTTCTTGATAGTCTCCCATCCAAGTACTCACCAGGGCCGACCCTGCATATCTTCCAAGAGCAGATGAGATCAGTCTAACATGAGCCATCCAAGGATACATGTATATAAAGTAAAGGTAAAGGTTCCCTTGCTCGAAAGCCAGTCGTAGTCCATCTTAATTTCTTATTCTCATTGGCAATGACAGATTTCCTCCCCTACTGATCCTTTTCTCAGGGTGCTTTTATGCCTTAAAGGTAAAGGTAAAGGTTCCCTTGCTCGAAAGCCAGTCGAGTCCAACTCTAGGGTTGCAGTGCTCATCTCCGGCCCCTGCCACATGGCAGGGGAAAACTCGCTCAAAGCGCGGCTTCTAAAAGCCGCACCAAAGTTGAGACGCCACGGCAGGATCCCACGATCAGATGCCGGGGAGAAAGCTACGGTGGGAAGGGGAGGTTGGCGAACTGCGCATGCTCACACATGTGCAGTTCGGCCAGGGGCCGGGGATGCGCTGGTGCAAGGACACGCCGGCGATCCCACGGCCAGGCTTGGGGCGCACTTCTCGGACGAACCACCAAGGTAGGTGGTTCTGTTTTGGTGCGGGGTTTTGGGTGGAAGGGGCGGATCGGGGGCGCAAGCAGCACGATTCCCAGATGTTGCTGTGGGATCGTGCACGTTTGCTGCGTCCCCGTTCCGTCCCTCTACCGGCCCAAAACCTCTCGTGTGACCGGGGCCTCCGTTTCAAAGCCGAAGAGCCAGTGCTGTCCGAAGACGTTTCCGTGGTCATGTGGCCGGCATGACTAAACACCAAGGCGCACGGAACGCTGTTACCTTCCCACCGAAGTGGTACCTATTTATCTACTTGCAATGTCTTGCTTTCGAACTGCTAGGTTGGCAGGAGCTAGAACTAGAGACGGGAGCTCACTCCGTCATGCGGCACACTCGGGTCTCAAACTGCTGAACTACTGACCTTCCACAGCCTGCAATTCAGCGTCTTAACCACTTGAGCCACCGCAGCTCTTTTTATGCCTTAAAAAGGATACAAAACTCAAAAAGAAAAGTTTTAACGCATATCTTCCTGAAAACAGTTGAAGTTTCACCACTTTTTTTTTTTAACATCAAAGACAGACTTTAGTTCTTTCTGAAGACACATACTGATCAAAACCCACTCTATGTAATTTTTCACTGGTCAGCCTCGGAGAAAATGTGCTGTAATCATTCCTAAATGTCAAAAGTGAGGAACCACCTCCTGAATGCCTAAGTCTTGTCAAGCCTACTAAATAAGTAACAACTCTGAAGATTCTATTAGGTACCTAATTGCCTCAAAATTCTACTGTGTTGAGTATCTTGCATCGCCCTCTTCTCACATTAAGTACTAGTTGCCCCGAAGGACTAAAACGTACAACGGGAAGGTGGCATAATGACTAAAACACAATAATAATTGTCGCAAGCCACTGCAGCTGTATTAAATGGCACCGTGTGTCTCTTTTTTAAGCTTACTACTCCAATATGTAATCCTTGGGTCCCTCCCCAATACACCTATAAATCACTTACTAATAATAGCTATGGGTAAATAAAGGCTATCATTAGTTAAACACATCTTTAAATGGCTGCAAACTCATCGATTTACCTTCCAAAAAGATTAACGACAAAGAAAGGAGCAGTCAGGCCCAACAGCCCTGCCATCAGGTTTGGCTAACTAAAGGCTTCATCAAACCCTTTTTTCCCAAATATCACTCGATCACAGGAGGCCAAAACCCCGCCGAGTCACCCAGGCCTCCCATACTGAGCTGTCAAATTCCCCCATGAAACTCACCCCCCACCCCACCCCTGGGAAGATGAAGAATCCCAGCCAGCGTGGTGTAGTGATTAAGAGCGGTGGACTCCAACCTGGACAACTGGCTTTGAGTCCCCACTCCTTCACATGAAGCCTGCTGGGTGAACTTGGGCCAGACACAGTTCTCTCAGAACTTTCTCCGTCCCATCTGTCTCACAAAGTTGCTGTTGTGAGGAGAGGAAGGTAAGCGGATCCTAAGCCACTTTGAGGCCCCTTAAGGTAGAGAAAAGTGAGAGACACAAACCTACTCCTCTCCGTCCCCAATTATTCCTTTCCACTTCCACTCAGAAAGCATCCTCTAACAGTGTGATCCTATACCTTCTAAGTCCATTCACTCCAGTGGCCTTGGAAGAGTGTAACTCTGCGTAGGACTGCACTGTACATCCCCCTTTTGCTGGTGCTGTGCTGCCAAATATCCACTAAACTGGAAGCAGCACATGCTTTCTCAACTGTTGCGTACATACCCACCCTTTCTCAAGCGGCCAAACCACCTGGGAGTTGGTGTTTTCTTTTGTTCCCCCCCCCCCCAAGAACAAAGTGCTATGCAATAAAGCCAGTCAAACGGCTCTTTCACAAGAGCCTGTGCAGATAAACGCAAAAGCTCTCTGCTTCACCAGCACACAAATGGCGCCATTTAGAGACAGCTCCCGCAAGCCTGCAATCAGCAGCTACGAGAATAAGCAACTGTGACAGCCAAGCAGCATTATCTGACGGTGTGTCAAAAATTAAAGGTCATGTTAATAGTTTTATATATTATATCCAGCCACCTACAGTTGGTACTAAATTTGTCCTCTTGTATAAATCAAGATTTTATTGAGGTCCAGCAACTTCAAAACCCTGTCGTATTTAACGGGAGAACAACTGTAAAATCATGCACATAGTCTATGATTCTGTACAACTCGGCACTGAGTGCAAGTATTCAACATCCACAGAATTTACCCAGCATAATCCAGCTACGCATTTTTAAAAATCCCACGGATTTCAAACGGAATGCTTTAACTCGTTGCTTGCCACCCGCTGTGAAATCAATCCTTGCATTTGGCTCCCAAGTTTCTAGCCCTCATGACTATAAAACACAGGCCTCAAAGTATACAGAGAGTGCCTGGAGAAATGGCTGTTCTCTTTATAGTTCAGTCTTCCCTTTCCCTGTGAACTGCTGAAGCAGGATTGTGCAAATAAACTAAAATATGCAAATATCCTTGATATGCATAATGTATACATCCCAGGATGCAGCCTTTCTTGGCACAGGGACCTGAATTACAGTGCTACAGAACTCTGATTTCTTTTTTTCTTATAGCAGAGAATAACACTCATTGTGAGTCAGAGTTCCTATCCTCAACCATTTCTGGACAGCTGTTGGAATTCTAGCAGTTACCCCACTAGCATGAACTCCTTCCATACTTGTTTAAATGATCAAATGCTACAGCTGTTGTTACGAGTAGCTGCTACCACCACCAAAGTACTAAAAAGAGCATTTTCAAAATCAAAGGACTTCCTGGTTCTCGGTGCTGTTTCCCCAAACACACAAAAATCCCAACTGAACCTAAATTTATTGCAACTCACAACAGAACTGGAGTCTTGATTATTATTTTTTTAAGGGAAGAACATAAAAGACCAGCTCAGATTTAGCCTAGATGTTGATGAGTCGTCCATACAACCGAGCTGTTTTCAATGGGTTTCATCCCTCGTAGATTTTTTTTTAAGTGGAGACCCATTTCTAAAGGAAGGAAATTTCAAATTGCCGAACAGGATTCAAGGAATCTGCTTACATCCATAGCCAAGTGCAAATTTCCCCCAGTAATAAAAACCTCATCTGCTGTTGCAAGCCTCTTGTGCCAAAAGCATGAAGCGAGTGAGCCGCTTTTATTCTGTTGTAATTTTAAACAAAAAATAACCAGAGTAAACACAAAAAAGAGTAAGGCCAATTTCGCACCCGGTTCTCCAAATCTAAGAGATGTATTTGGAGAAAAGAGCCAACGAAATGCAGCCCAAGGGAAAGGAAATACAGTGGTAGACTCAATTCAGCAGCCAGAACGTGATTAATACACTAGAGCGCAGATCCATTCTTGTCTTTCCCCAGCAGCCTCTTTGCTCCTGTTCTCCCCCTGCCCCACCCCCAAGTATGACACGGGGTTATGAAGCATGCTGAGGAATTTCTTGTCATTGCACCTTTCACACATCAGCCAGAGGGGATACGGAGACCTCAAGGTTTAGCTGAGGGTCAGGCACAAAAGCGGGCTCATTAAACCAAGTCCAAGGACAGCTCCTCGATTAGATACACACGATCCTTCCATTTTACAACCCACTTTCTCACTTGGGGACCATTTTGAGACAAGTAAGCGGCCACAGATTTCTTGTCAAGCCTTTTGGAGTAACAGGCTTAGTGTATCAATTGAATGTTATAACCAGCTGTCTAAGAAAGTGTGTAAGCCCTGGATGTGTGGCAAAAGGTTGATTGCATGAGTGCCGCTTTCTAAAATCTTTTTTTGTGGGTGGGAGAAGACGAGGAGTACAATGTATGTCCAAAGGAGACAGCTGAGGGAAGCCAGTACAATTCAGATCCACTGACATTTGCTCTGGTTTAGTTTCTGCGGGCAGCTATTTTGACACCCTACACTTAACACAAGAAATTAGGGCAGAGCTACGGGCAACTCCATGATTATTCCAAATTTCCTTATGTAGATTGTAGATGCTGGGGTGCAACTTACAGGAGGAGACTGATACAGGGTAATTCCCCCACCCCTCAACTCTTT
>NW_015172004.1:2234089-2251501 GCF_001447785.1 Gekko japonicus | reverse complement strand
CAGGAATGCACAGGAACGGAGTTGGCCACGCCTACAGACTCCCCCCCTCGGGTTTCCCCAGGTGCCTTGCAAGCCGCAGGGTGCCCGTGGAAGCCAAGCTGATCCAGGGAGGGAATGCAGTTTACACTGCCTCCCCTCCTCAGGTTCCCCAGGCGCCCCGCAAGCCGTGGGGCACCTGGGGAGGCCTAATATGCCAATGAGCTGTGCTGTCAGGGGTGTGGCCTAATATCCTAATGAGTTTCTGCTGTTGGGTGTGTCCTATTATGCTAATGAGTTCCTGCTGGGCTTTTTCTACCAAAAAAGCCCTGGGGGGGTTATGGGGATCAGCAGGGACAAAGGTCAGTTCAGCACCTTTTTTTTTAGCAGCTTTTTTATGGAAGTTCATCTGACCTCCATAAAGATTATGATCTTCTCCACAGCAACCCGCACCCTATGAAATTATTTGTCCAGAGTAGGTGTTCAGGACACCTTCATTGGCAAGATTTGGGGCATTCTGTAAGGCCGCCTTATTCAACAAGCATCTGGAGGCCAATCCACTAGTTGCTGAGTTCCATAGCCTAAATATGGCAGGACAGTAGGGTTGCCAAGTCCCTCCTGGCAACTGGTGGGGGATGGGGGGAGTCTTACCAGGAGAAATAGGAAGGACCAGTGTTGCACAGGAAGTGATGTCATCACACTGCAATGTTGCTTTGAGGCTCTGGTTTTTAGACAAAAACTCTATTGTAAATTTGGCTTCTAGAAATTTTGCCCAAATACCAGACTGTCTCCTGGACGTTGCTGGTGTGATTATGTCACTTCTTGTGCAACAGTGATGATGTGGACTGGGCCTTCCTTTTTCTCCTGGTAAGTCACCCCCCTGACCAACTGATCACCAGCTAGGGGGCAGGGCTGGCAGTGGAGGACCCCCCCCTCCACTGGGGGGGTCTGACAACCATACAAGACGGTGTTTGTGTATGTGTTTGTAAATGTTTCCCATGAAGTTTATGATTAGTTTTATTACTTCATGGCTGAGCATATTTGTCTATATTTCTGTACATGGGGTTATCTATGTTACTGTGATTTATTATTTTAACGAAATAATGGTTTTATTTTCTGTAAGCCACCTCATTCTACTGAAGAACCAGAACTTAATTTTTTTTAAAAAGCAAAGGAAAAAAAAACAGCTCGGAAATGGTGGGTTTTGAAAGAAAATTGGCACGGGAGGTGGTGACCTCCTTTCCCCTCCCTTCACCAGCAGGTCTCCCCATGGAAAATCCTAGCCCCAGCTATTGTGATCTGTAAATGAAAAGGAGGCCTTTACATTGTTGCAGACAGTTCTGCTTTAAGCTCACCTTTCCCAAACACGGGCACCTAACCTGAACACACTGGAATTATGACGCTGAGCAACACATTGTCCACAGATTCAACTGAGAAGCTTGCCAAGCCATGCCATTTCTGGGTTTTCTCCAGAAGTGACATAATGATGCACAGGATGTCTTGCCCCCTCAGCCTCCTGCACTGGCAACTGACTGGTGGCTCAGGTGTGGGACGCCCTGTGCACTGCTATGTCATTTCCAGAAGTGACAGAGAGTACCTTAAGGAACCATTGCAATCTCTATGGTAAAACCACAGAGTTTCCCATGATTTCTAGAGTCACCCTAAGTCACCCCGGGGTTTCCCCCGAAGTGACGAAGTCGCACAGATGTCGCCAGCATCTTTAAAAGAAATTTCTCCTGGGGCAAAGAGAGCGTCTAGTGGGAGCCCTCCTATCATAGCAGGAAGCCCGGCACCCCTCTCAACTTTTCATCTATGTATCATGAAAGCTAATCAAGTATTTGCTCACGGCACAAATCTCTACTATTTTAAGAAAGAAACATCCCTGTTGGAACCAGGGAGACAGTGAAAGGCTTTAAAGATCTTTTCCGAGATAATCCAGCTATGTGCAAAACCCAAGTATACTGCGACAAAAGGGAATCGGCTTTTGGCCCCCTTTGCGTACTGTGAGACACACTGCGGACATTCCATTTCAAACCAAGGCTCTTCGGGAGGAATGGGGCAGCTTTGCAACGCTTGGACGTGCCCCGTCAGAGGCCCAAATGAAAAATTCGGCTGGAGGGAGAAAAGGACATCAACAGAAAATGTCAAATTAAGTTGAGAGAACGACTTCCAGCGTACATCCTCCTTCCATCCCTCATTCCTCCTTCGGATCCCAGCATTAAAGCATGCTTTGTATAAGCGAAGTGATCAGCACGAAACTTCCGAACAGAGCGATTTGCTGTATAGAGCTATTATGCTGCATCTGACACCCCCGGGGGTGTGAAATCACAAGCATAAAAATAAGCTCTTTCTCTACGACAGAACTTAACGGGAAGGCCTTCCAAAACCACAGTACCATTCAAATCTCAATGGAGGCCTTTTCCTCTTCCTGAAGAAGCCCACACTGCATTTCTTCCCAACAACCACAGGAAGTGGTGGGTGCTACAAGCATGGATGGCTTCAAAAGGGAATTAGATAAGCATATGAAGCAGAGGTCCATCAGTGGCTATTAGCCACAAGGTATAGATAGGAGCTCTGGGGCAAGTGATGCTCTGTCTTCTTGGTGCTTGGGGGGGGGGTCAACAGTGGGAGGGCTTCTAATGTCCTGGCCCCACTGCTGGACCCCCTGATGGCACTGGTATTTCTGGCCACTGTGTGACACAGAGTGTTGGACTGGATGGGCCTTTGGCCTGATCCAACATTGGCGTCTCTTATGTTCTTATGTTCTGTTGAGCTTCCAAATGAAGGAATTCCATCATAGGGCAGCACTAGACTAGCAGTTGTATTATAAAGGCTCAGCCCAGAGATGTCTGCTCAGTCGCACTTAGGGATCAACAGGATTTGATGAAGAGGCTTGATTCTGTAGGTCCTCGGGGCACGTTCATGGACTAGACAGATGCTAGAGGCCCGATTCAGCCATTAGTTAGAAAGGAGGCTTGCACAGCCCAGGTGTCTCATGCTTCAGATCTCATCAGGGAACCTTTGATTCACACATTACAACCGAAGCAGGTAATCAGAAGCGCACGTCAGTCCGTGACTTTCTTTTGAACATGTAAATCACTCCCAAATCACAAAGCAGCATTTGGTTTCTCCTTTGTCACACTGATTCTATTTTACTTAAACACAATCCTTTGGCCTCAGGTATGTCAACAGGAGGCTGCCGTCTCCCCAACAGCACGGACCTAAACCTTCCTGTTCTTTTAAGTGCAAGATTCTTTGGCCCTGGAATGGACCGGAGATTATTCTAAACAAACTATTCTGTATTCATTCATCTACTTTATTTATATCCCACTTTTCTCCCCAATGGAGTCCCAAAGCGGCTTACAACGTTCTCCTCCCTCCATTTTGTCCTCACAACCACCTTGTGAGGTAGGTAAGGCTGAGAGCGTGTGACTGGCACTGTAACACCCTTAGATGCAGTCTAGGTTCCCACGCTAACATGGCAAGTCGACCCGAAAAGCCTCCAGTGCCTTAAGACACAAAACAGCTGAGCTGCACAGAAAAACGATGCCTGCGTAAAAGCGTTTCTGGGCAAATCTAAAATAAAAATCCACACCCCCGTGTGTCTGCTCCATTGCGTCTTCACCACTGTGATGATCAATTCCGAGGGGACAGAGTTATAGCCTTATAAATAATACTCAGTTTGCAGGTACAGAGGTTGCTGTGAAATTAGCTGAAAGCACCAAGGAAAAAAAAATCATTTCATTGTCTCTTCACAAGAATACTGCTGCTATGTGATAACAGATGCAATTGTCTACCAGATCGCACCTCAATTTTCTAGATATCAGCATAAAAGTTTTAAGACAACCAGCTCCCCAAGATTTCCCTATCCAAACAATTCATATGAATACAGAAGGGGCTCTAAAAAGGAACAGACCCAGAAAGATTTAAAACTTATTGAGCTCCCCATCCAGAAGACCCAAATGGACAACCCTTCCGCTCGTGCAAGGGCCTCTCCACCTGGGCGTCCTGCTCTGCATCCTACACTGTTCTTTAGGATCCCCTTCAACCCTCAGGTTCTTTTGGATCGCATTGGTTGGGGGACTGCGGCACAAGACCGGGAAGGCAAGAATGATCTGTTCCCTAAGCAGAGCTCTGTCTGCCGTTTTTTTGGATCCAGCCCCACCAAAACTGTTGTTAAATACTCTGTCAGACAAAATGAAAACAGGACATGTAACTGGGCAGCATGAAATATGTTTTCAAAAACCCTGAGACTCTGCCCCATCCTCGCCAAAGCTCAACTTACACAGCATATTTTTATGATGCCGTAAACCCACACATTAAACCGTCTTACGCTGAGACCAGTTTTGCCTATTCCGATTGGAAGCGGCTCTCCAGGGTCTCAGGTAGAAATCTTTCGCATCACCTACGGCTTGGTCCTTTTAAACTGGAAATGCTGGGGACTGAACCTGGGACCTTTTGTAGGCAAAGCACAGGCTCTTCCACTAAGCCGTCTCCTAAAGCTATTCACTTACAAATTACTACTTGGGTTTTTATTTACCAAAGAAAGGGGGACTTCTACCAAGGGTGATTAAAAATAGCCTGAGGGAAACGGCCAAGGCCGGGGTGGGTGGGGTGGGGTAACAGCATTTCCAGGGTTCTAGTCCCAGCTCCACTTTTCCTCCCTTCTTCCCACTGCTCCCCACGCCACTCTGCCTCCAAGTTCCAGCTCCTGTGCCACTTTCTTCTCCTCCCTTCCTCCTTATACTGGAAACAGTGCCCACTGCCACCACGGCAAACCGAGAGGCCCCCCTGAAGTGAGGCTGTGGGCTTTTAACAAATCACATCCTTCTGCAAACCTGTGTGTAGTACAGCCAGGAGATCCTAAGACTGTCTGGCAGTCTTACAGTTCTAGTCCTTTTAGTGGCAACCTAGATTTCTTTTTGGGCTGAGAGAGCTCTGAAAGAGCTGTGACTGACCCAAGGTCACCCAGCCAACTTCATACGGAGGAGCGCAGAATCAAACCCGGCTCTAAGGCAACAGACTGTGATATCCACCATGCCCTGCTTATGAGTTACCGGAGGCACCTGTTGGGAGAGATGTTGGATGGCAGACTGGCCTCTTTCCTGATCCAGCAAGAAAACCCACCATAATGTTTAAAGCCTAAAAGTAGCTTTACATAGGATTTGTTTTCTGCACTTTTTACCCAGATGAAATGAATGAAATTATAAAACTATTTTCTGAGTTTTAAGTCTTGAAGGGTGCAGGGGAAGAAGAAGAAGGAATGCTGCCTTTGCATATGCACGCTGAAATCAGTATGCATATTAACTCTGACAAAGTGAGCATTGGCACACACACATTTTGTTGATCTCTGTGGTATTACTGAACCCAAGTTTTGTTCCACTACTACTACTACACACTGACTCAGCTACCAATCTGAAACTTTCTTGATGACAATGACATTGGCTTCCAACACCACACCCAAGGAAGCTTTTCTGCACACCTTGATCATGGCGCCTACAGTAAAAGAATCATTTGCCCCAAATCAGGTGGTACAAAAGTTCCACATAATTTCACTTCTGTAATCCTTTCCAGGCCATTTTCCACACTGAAATTCCTTTCCCCTGCAGGAAGTCCCCAGACTGCCAATCACAGCTCCCTGAGGAGTGTCTATATGATTACCACACACACATATTTATCGTACCCAAATGTTACACATTCAACAAAACACTTAAAATATCTCACACGTACATCTTATTTAAAAAATGCACCGTATGAAGAGTCCCTTTATCTCCAAGAGTGTAGCATGAACAGAAACCTAGAGAACTATCAGGGATCATTACATAAGATCACGACGAGGTGTGCACATAATCAAAACAGAAGTTCAGGAGATGCTATGGAAATTACTTCTAATAAAAAATTTAGCTGGGGGCGTACCAGGGATGCATGTGCACAGTGCCATCAAGTCACAGCTGACTTATGGCAACCCTATAGGGTTTTTAGGGCAAGAGACGTTAACAAGGTTGTTTGCCATTGCCTGTCTCTTCATTTGCAAACCTGGATTTCCTTGGCAGTCTAGCAAGGTCATGCTCAAGATCCGACAAGCTAGGCTTCAGCAGTACGTGGACAGAGAACTGCCAGAAGTACAAACTGGGTTTCAAAGAGGTAGAGGAACAAGAGATCAAATTGCCAACATTCACTGGATTATGAAGAAAGCAAGGGAGTAGCAGAAAAATGTCTACTTCTGCTTCATTGACTATGCTAAAGCTTTTGACTGTGTGGATCACAACAAACTATGGCAAGTCCTTAAAGAGATAGGAGTACCAGACCACCTCACATGTCTCCTGAGAAACCTGCATAAGGGTGAAAAAGTGACAGTTAGAACCGGACATGGAACAACTGATTGGTTTAGCATAGGAAAAGGAGTACAACAAGGATGTATATTGTCACCCTGCTTATTTAATTTATATGCAGAGTACATCATGCGAAATGCCAGCCTGGATGAATCACAAGCCAGAATTAAGATTGCCAGGCAAAACATTAACAACCTCAGATATGCAGATGATACCACTCTAATGGCAGAAACTGAAGAGGACCTCAAGAGCCTCTTGCTGAGCATAAAAGGGGAGAGCGCAAAAGTTGGCTTGAAACTCAACATCAAAAAAACTAAGATCATGGCATCTGGACCCATCATTCCTTGGCAAATAGAAGGGGAAGTCGTGGAAGCAGTGACAGAATTCACGTTCATGGGATCCAAGGTCACTGCAGATGGTGACTGCAGCCATGAAATTAAAAGACGCCTGCTCCTTGGGAGGAAAGCAATGGCAAACCTAGACAGCATAATAAAAAGTAGAGACATCACCCTGCCAACGAAAGTCTGTATGGTCAAAGCAATGGTATTCCCAGTAGTACTGTATGGCTGCGAGAGTTGGACCATAAGGAAGGCCGAGTGCCAAAGAATAGATGCTTTTGAATTATGGTGCTGGAGAAGACTCTTGAGAGTCCCTTGGACTGCAAGGAGATCAAATCAGTCAATCCTAAAAGAAATCAACCCTGACTGTTCCCTGGAAGGCCAGATACTGAAGCTGAAGCTCACATACTTTGGCCACCCAATGAGAAGGGAGCACTCACTGGAGATGACCCTGATGCTGGGAAAGATTGAAGGTCAAAGAAAAAGGGGACGGGCAAAGGATGAGATGGTTAGACAGTGTCATAGATGCAATGAACATGAATTTAAACAAAATCCAGAGAACGACAGAAGCCAGGAGGGCCTGGTGTGATGTGGTCCATGGGGTTGCAAAGAGTCGGACTCGATTGTGCAACTGAACAACAACAACCGTCCAAATACTAACCAAGACCCACCCTATTTAGCTTCTGAGATCTAATGAGATCAAGCTAGCCTAGGTCATCCAGGTCAGAATGAGTATTGGGTGCATCTATGAAACTATGAAACTATATCCCATCTATGAAACTATTGAGCCAACTTCAGAGGACAGCAGAAGACAGGAGGGCCTGGCATGACCTGGTCCATGGGGTCGCGAAGAGTCGGACTCGACTGTGCGACTGAACAACAAATGAAACTATGACTTTATCTCTGACCAAACAAACAGAGGGGTAGTCATGTTAGTCTACTGTAGGAAAATGGAACAGAAATCCAGCAGCACATAAACACCTAACAGATACATGGAAGACAAATTATCAATAGGCTACTGAATATTCACATTTGTCAGATAAAGGGTGCTAAATGTAATTGTATTAAGTAGCAAGCAGTGATGTCTGTAATGTTCACAGTGAACCTGGAAAGCTAACATTTGTTGCACGGTAAATTATTCCCAATTACGTTTACCAGAGTGGCTCCCTAATTATACATATAAACAAAATAGCAGCACAGCAACTCCTAAAAGTAATTCACTCATTCCCTTTACATATCAGTATCACTCTGGCACCAGAACAAGTCGAGCTTCCCTTTTTCCCCCACCATTTGTGATTACGTTTAGTGTTTGCCTCTTGCTTGGACAATGAAAAAAATCACTCTTGGCAGGCTCTAACTGAGGCAATAAGAATCCCTGAAATGCCGCAACTTTAAGCAAGAAGAGAGACAGAGGGAAAAAGACCGAATCGTCCATTCAAAGATGGGAACACGTTGGTTCGTTTTAGTCATGATGGAAGTTTCTGCACAGTACATTTTTTAAAAGCCGACAGTTACTGAGTGAGGACTTGAAACTATCCAACACAGTCTGCTTCAGAGGCTAATTGTCACCACGAAGAAAAATATAGGAAATTTAAAAACCATCAAGAAAAGATGCAGACAGTTTTGTCGGGGGTTTCTGTGGATTTTGCGAATTTAGGCAGATCATGACAGGGAGGGATGAGCCAGTACTCAGCTTTCGTGGCCCTTTTTCATAATGCCCAGGGTAATGTTGATTACCATATGAGGTCAGGAAGGAACTTTCCTCCAGACCAAATTGGCCCAGGGATCGTGGAGGTTTTTTACAATCCTCTGGGTTCCTGGGGGAGTGGGGGGGAGGTAGCTGTGAATTCCCTGCATTGTGCAGGGGGTTGGACTAGATGACCCTGGAGGTCCCTTCCAGCTCCATGTTTCTGTGCTTTCAAGTGTTCACACGGAACAGCTGATATACAAACAGTGTGACTGATGATTGAGCAACCACGCCAAAGCAGCCTACAAGAAAAGGTGAGACCAGCGCCCTTATCCGGAGTTCTAAATACATCACATTTTCACAACCCTAAACTGTCTGCTCAGAATCCTACTCAAGTCTATCCAGTGGGGCTTATGCCCAGGAAAGCGTTCATAAGATTGCATCCCTTGTGATGCAAGACAGAAATGAGAGACAGACATAAAATCAAATGCACATTCTAGTCAAACATAACTTTGCTTTTAATCTGCAGAGGGATCACATGCAAAAATCGACATATTTAACTTGTGGGGACAACCGCAGTTGTGCTAGACATTAGTGTGTGTTAGAGCCACTAAGAAATGGTGTACCACAACGTCCAAGAGAACGGGATGGGAGCCAAAGCGTTCTCAGTTCAGTTCTCACCTCAGCTGCAAACTAACCAGGTAGACTCCAGCCAAGCTGTTCACCTCTCCATTTCAGCTTGACGTCGGCAAGACTAGGAAAACGACAACTTCACTGTGATAAAATGGTGTGGCTGTAGCAAGATCGAATGCGAGAGCTCTTAATTCTTCCAATGCGCCATATAAATGCTAAGCACCTTTTTTTTTATCGTCCACATCATACGTTCAAAGCAGAGCATAATTTTATAAATGGCACCCATGTGTGAAAATTGTGGCTTTTGCCCAAAATACCCACCAGAAAGGAGTTCCCCCAGCCATTACTCCTGTGTACTTTGCAAGCAAAAACGGCTATTTAGACACAAGTGTCCTTCGTAAGTGACACTTTGCACATACATTTCTATGCCTGCGAATGGGTTTCCGGGGGCAAAATGCAATTTATGAAATGACTCTTAAAAGCTTTTCGAGACACTAGCTACTGCAAAACGGTGCTGAACTCTAACATATAAGAAATAACACTACTCCCTAAACCAACCAACTCGCATTAAAACATGCCCCAATTTAACTGGGGGCAGAAACTTCTTTCACTCCTCTCTCTCATCTTACACAGGAACCAAGACAGACTTCGTCAAACTCCTAGTTTAACAGAACAGTCTAATCGCCTCCCGCAGATGGAACGATTACGAACAAAGATCTCTTGGGAAGAGAAAGTATTCTGTGTAGGGCAGGCTCACAACTAGGGACTGGGAAATTCCTGGATGTTGGGAGTGAAGCTGTGGGAAGGCACGGTTTAGAGAGGAGAGGGGCCTCCGTAGGTTAAATTGCCATACAGTCCAATCCTGAAGCCGTCATTTTTTTCCCCCTGGAGGAACTGATCTCTGTAGTTTGGAGATCAGTTGTGATTCTGGGAGATCCCCAGGCCCCACTTGGAGTCTGGTCACTCTAATCCTGTGCCATAAATAAATAAATGTATTCATTTATTTATGTATGGCTGCGAGAGTTGGACTATAAGGAAGGCCGAGCGCCGAAGAATAGATTCTTTTGAACTATGGTGCTGGAGAAGACTCTTGAGAGTCCCTTGGACGGCAAGAAGATCAAATCAGTCAATCCTAAAAGAAATCAGCCCTGACTGTTCCCTGGAAGGCCAGATAATGAAACTGAAGCTCAAATACTTTGGCCACCCAATGAGAAGGGAGCACTCGCTGGAGAAGACCCTGATGCTGGGAAAGATTGAAGGTCAAAGAAGACGGGGACGGCCAAGGATGAGATGGTTGGACAGTGTCATCGATGCAACGAACATGAAACTGAGCCAACTTCAGAGGACAGCGGAAGACAGGAGGGCCTGGAGGGATCTAGTCCATGGGGTCGCGAAGAGTCGGACTCGACTGTGCGACTGAACAACAACAAATTCATTTGCTTCATGTGTACCTCATCATTCTCCTCTCCTCCATTTCATCCTCACAAGAGCCCTGTGAGGTAAGTTAGCCTGAGTGTGTGGGACTGGCCCAAGGGGCACCCAGAGCAGCGGAGTGGGGATTCAAACTGCCTTTCCCAGATCCTCGTCTGACATTCTGCCCACTCTAGGAAAACTCCGCTCCTGAAGTCGTTTTGATCTATTCACAAGGGCCACCGGAACGGAAGGTCTGTTTTGTCAAAGGGGAGCTTTCAGCTCTACTGGTCTTTCGACCACTACTGGATACCCAAAGAGGGCCCCGGCCTGTAAGTGTGGCTGCCAAATCGCCGAAGCTGACCGTGAATCAACATGACACCAAGGAACTACATCCATCGCTAAGGACTTTGAGACCAGTGCCAGCTCCAGGTCCTCTGAGGCCCGCATTTGCTGCCTTAACCTGGGAATGCGAATACAGAACGCATGTACATCCCCTCCAGCCTCCTTGGCTGCTCTGTGGGAAAGGAAAGCGGCAGCCCTGTTGAGGTGGTGCGCCCTCTGCTGGCCTGGAGGACCTGGCAAAGGCCTAACCCTGCTGCCTTCTGTAGAGCCAATCCTATCTGTGCCAGGCAGGGGAGACAAATTCCTCTACTCCTCCTGGTCCCCTGGCATGAGTATAAGATGACGGGAGGGCAACGCTCAACCTCTTCCTTTGCACCATGCTTTGAAAATATTCAGAAGGCGTTAGAGTCCCTCTTGGTCTAAATGCCAACCAAAACTTGTAGACTTCAGAGGACCAGACACACACTCTTATTCTCCAAGATGTCTTTTCTTTAAAAAAAAGGAAAAGGAGATCCCCCACTGATTAATCATTTAGCGTTCCCTAGCTTTTTCTTTGTGTGTGTTTTTTTTTTTAAATTAATATGATTTTAAGAAGACTGCAAAGATCTTCATGCAGCTGAAGCTGCAAAGGAGGCTAGTCACTAAATATGTTCATTACCATTACTGTTTACTTTTTATGGACCCTTTTCTAAACAATGTCATTAAAGGGGATCATCTCATCCCAAGACAAAATAGCATTCAAGTTGCCTAAGCACTCAAAGTCCTGCCCTGGACGGCCCAGGCTAGCCAAATCTTCTCCGATCTCAGAAGCTAAGCAGGCCCTGGTTAGTATTTGGAGAGGAGACTACCAAGGAACTCTAGGGTTGCTACGCAGAGGCAGGCAATGGCAAACCCCCTCTGAGTGGAAAACCCTTTGGGGTCACCATGTCAGCTGCAGTCTGATAGCACTTTCCACCAAATACTCAAAAACCTTCTCACGCATAATTGGTTTTGGGTCTTTAGTTTCACCGATGAATTGGAAGATGACAGAGCAGCCCTTTCTCCCACTCACACCCTGCTCCCCCCTCCCTTCCTCATACCAGGGTTGTATCTAGACTAAACTGACAACATTCACCGATTCCCTCTTCCTGCTGCAGAACCGGCCCTCCAATGTCATTGCTTGGGGTCCCCCTCTCCCCCCAGAGCAGCATTTTGCAGAGATCAGTGGACATAGTGGGGGGGGGCAGGAAATTCCATTCCACTGATGGAAGATTGAGGCTGGATCCAACCCACAGCAAACACTCAGGATTCCAAGCATGTGGCGCAGCAGACCGGAGTGCAGACTAAAGGACCGGGGAGGGTGGCAAAAAGGAGAAGATGATCAGAGGAAGCCGTCCCTGTGTTACATCTCTATTCAGCCATGAATCTAAAACCAAAAGGAGCAATTTCCAAGTTGCTGTTTGCGAGCCCTGAGCTCAGGAGTCCCTACAACACACCCCTGGAAGGTTACAGGATGAAAACCATTCCCATTTTGTCAGAGGGAAAACCGAGGACGAGTTGAAAAGTAGCTTGCTTAAAGCCCAAATAGTGCAACCACGGCTCATGTGAGACTGGAATCCAGCAGAGAGTTCCCAACACAAAGCAAAACAGGATTCTGGACATGGCCTCACACAATTTGTCTTCACGACTCAAGTACAAGCAATTTGAGACGGATTACAAGAGAGCCACACCGCAAGTTTCAGAACGATGCTTGACCTTCTCTGTATAAATTATATTCTCTCTTTTTTAAAATGGATGTTGTTTCAGACTTTGTTTTTCAGGACAGGTATAAGAGGTGGTAACAATTACCTCTGTACTGAATTGCTTTAAAACACACAATAACAACGGTAACAAGCCGCCCGTGCGCCGACAGTCCTTTCCCTGGAATCCAATTAAATCACAACCTGTCCCAGAAGAGTCCGACATCTCCACACATGAGGAACACTTCCAATATAACATCCACCGTACACTGCAGCGTTTGCAAACAGAAACATCACGCATGACAAATGCGGCCCGAGCAAGAGTTAATCGAGGTGGCGTGCGCAGCACAGGATAGCTGTATTTATAAATTCCGGCACTGAATATTTTACAACCCATCATCGTTCCCTCTGAATAGATCGACACTACAACCAACATGTTTTTCAACAAGTTGGAAAAAAGACTGCATTGGCAGAGCCATTCCTTTCACTTCTGAACCATTCTTAAACTTTCATTTTTTAAAAAAAGATAGTGAATAATTCATTTTATGTTAACATATAATTTCCCCTCCTTCCTAAAAATGACCATCTCCCCCAGAGCTGTAAAGTTGACAGTTATTATCATCAGTTTTTTACAATAAATGGGCTCATTGTGGCACATCCATCTAAGCCAGCAGCCCAACTCTGACGCAACACTGGCAACTTTCTTTCAGAAAGCAGGGGTGCCATCCCAAGAAAGGGAGAGGAATAAAATACCGCTTTCCTTTACAGAAACAAATCCACCATTTCGTACGCCTCAAGACACTCCTCCACTAATGAGCCTCAACCCTAATAACTATTTAGATCCTACCCAACATGACACTTGTCAACAAAGATTACTCTTTCCAGCCGACCCAACATCTCCTCTGCGGAACCAACAATCAAGAGCTCCGTGGTACATTCTATCAAAACACCTCGCTTACACTTGTTCCATTCACCCGACACGACTCCTGCTTTATCCTAAACCCACTTCCAAACAGGACACAACCTCTGTGTCTAATACGCTGAACCAGCCTCCATTCACATTACCCCCTTATTGGCATCCCCACATTTCATACATTCAGTCTGTTTGCTCCTGTATTTTATTTTATTTTAAACATACCTGCAGTTCGGAGGTGGATCCAGAGTGATCTCAGCTAGCTCCTTCTGAATCCTGTTGGCAAAATGAGAACAGACACAAAAGCATTGGAGATAGTCGACGGAATAAATCAGGGAATCACACTGCCCTCTACCATCACGCAGTTAAATGCAAGATTGGTTTTCCCCTCAGTAGCGCTAACATGGCTGCTTCCTCTTTGTTCTCAGAGGCATAACCCAAATCCCAGAACAGAGAAACTTTGCAGCGGTTTTCTGCCCCTTCAGCTGTTACGGTAAACAGACAGAACATTTACACCTCAGCCTGGCAGGAATCCCCAAAGAGTCCTCAGAAAAGTGAGTCTGAGGGATTTCCAGGCACTTTTTATCAAAGGGTTTTTTTCCCTTTTTAATCTTCTATGCAAATGAGGCCAGGAAAAGCAGGAGTGGAGGGAGAGGGGAAATATAAGCACGTTGGAGAATGACTTTATATCAGCATTGCAGAGTTGCTGGAGCCAAGGCAGTTACATAGTAAACAACAGACACTTTTGTGGGGCGGGGGAGTGTTTGCACTACTGTTGATAAGGAAGTTTCAGCATTTCATCCACAAACTCAGTAATTGTGCCCATCAGGTAACTGGAGTTAAACCTGCAAAAAAGTCACTTTTATTTCTCCCCTTCTCTTCCCTCCAAGCCCATGAAACATTTTTTTTATTTGCCAAGGACCTTGCTGAATAAAACAAATACTGATCTATCAATGATAACTTCATCCCCCCATCACAAACTGCGGTAGTAAAGATATCAGAATCTAAAGAGAACAGACAGTTTCATTGGTTTTGTAACAGGTTAAACAGAAGTTGTTCTGCCCCCCCCCCCACCAAAAAAAAAAAACCAAAGAAGCTTTGCTCCTAAAACAATGTTTGGGATTTGATGATAAATCTACACAACTTGGAGCAATTCATTGTTTATCAACAGACGCTTCTTGACAGTGACAAATTGCCCTAGATGTAATTTAGATACTCTGGAGTTGTTCCCTACAACAATTTACACAAGACGTCAAGCTAAACAGCACATGGAAATAAGATTTTACAAGATCAAATATGATGTTAGAAGACAGGCTCGTGGGACCCAAATATATCTCAGCAGCGAAATACACTGTACAAGAACTCTGCCAACAGCTCACAAAAGTTATCTTAAATACATCAGACGTTCTCCCCCAAAGTCACAATTCCTAACATTTCTCAAAATCAAAACACCTGCTACAAGCATCTTTATTTCAAGCCTCTGTTCGAGCAGGTCGCTTTCAATTTTTAAAAGGCATTAAAAACTAACGTGCCCTTCAAACTCCTGCACAAAATTTCAGACCTGCTCATACGTGGATTCCAGTGCAGTATATCCCCCCCCCCAATACAGGGTCCCACTGACAGGAAAACCCACACAGAAACTGCATCACCTCCTGAAACATCTTTGTTACCACTTGTCAGATGTGGTCCTGGACAACATAATGTGAATTCCTAGCTAAAAGAGAACTTCAGGGGAAGGATTTCTTAGTTATCCCCAAAAAACATACAGATTGAGGCATTTTAAGATGGCCCAATTCATGCGCTCACGCAACCAAATCAACAATGCATGTCATCTTGAAATCCAAAATGACAGGGGAAATGTACATATGCAGATACAGAGGTGGAACCCATTGAGGAAACCCCACAAAAGCTTTCTGAAGTTTTTTCGAAACTTCGAATGCAAAAGGACAGTCATTCGTCTCAACTTACAGACCCTGCTGAGATGGGCAGACACTCAAGTGAACCTCTCTATCAGCATTTCAGCCACATGCACAAAAACTCCATCACGTCCCTGTATGCATCTACATACACTGATATGTACCGAAGTTCCCAAATCAAAGCGAAATCCTCCATGTGAAGGATTCGTCTATTAAAGGATCCAACAAAGGCCAGTTAACAAGTGCAGCCAAAAGGTGGATTCTTCCATTCCCTACCCCACCTCCATCCAGGCATTACCCCCCCCCCAAAAAAAAGAAGGAATGAAAGAACGCAGATCCAGGTGCTTGCAGGAATGAATCACCTCCTACGGCATCCCATCACTGGCATGGAATAAAAAGCTGATTTACATAACCAAAATCCTTGAGTGGATCAATGCAAACTCAGCATGCAGCAAGGCGGTCATATGACTGGCTTTCCCACAGGAGCCAGCATGCAACCCACTTCAAATCACACCCACTCCTGCCACTGAGCCTATGAATCTGGATTTGACCCCGACTGCTTGCTACATGGCGCCAAACTCTAGCCCAGATCCCTTCGACCCATATCCGCCATAACACCAACTGGTCCGTGACTCTGAAACAATTCCCCCCCCCAAAAAAAACCTAATTCACAAAAAGCTATTAGGAGGAGACATCCCACCTGACGGACTGGCATCCCCAGCTGAAAGTTCATGGCGTCACTCCACCAACAGTGAGTAACGTTTCCAAGTTTGCTGTTTTTTGTAAGCATCTCCCCTATCAACAGGCGTGTAAAACAAAAACAAAAAGATCTATCAGGTTTGGGGGTTTTATTACCTTTTAGCACTAGTGGATAGCTTAGCAGTAGTTTTGCTGGAGAGTTTAGTATTTTTCTTCTGTTGGGTTGCGGAAGGTTTCCTTTCTTCTTGCTCTTCTGGTTCAGGCGCTGGTGGGTCCCTCTGATCAGCATCTGAACTACCACTGCTGGTACTGGGACTTTCGTCATCGGATCTTTGCCTGTCACTGGACATCTTGGAAAACTTTTTTTTTAAGTGGGAAAGGGGGGGGGGCAAGAAGAGACAAAGAAAGTCAATTAACTCCAGGGAGGGCGACTAATCCTCCTGCCCATCACTCCCTTAAAACTGATCTCGATCATCTGTATGATCCCCAAAAGAAGGTCACAGAAACAGAATCCTCCTTGGAGGCTACAGAGCAACAGTCTCAACAAGGTCGAGATTCTAGTTTCTCAAAAATTATTTTCTTTTGACAAATCCCTCTCACATTCTCCCAGCCCCCCATTCCTCAGACAGTACGTCAATTGTCCACTTTGTTCGAAAGGCTCAAGACAGATTTAGCAGACTGCTCAGGCCACAGGGCATTAATAACTTATGACACGTTGTAAATAGCACGCCTTGCCAAAAAAATGGTGAGGGGTTTTTTTGGGGGGGAAAGTCACTCACTAATACGCAGTAAATATTTACACTGGAGGAGAACGGGTCAAGGGAGTCACCTCCCTCCTTTCCCTCACCTCCCCCCATCCCAATATATTGTCAATAACAACACTTGCGGTACAAATCGGGGGACCAAAACAAAAATTGACATTTTCCCTGCGCGCCTTTTTATTTAAAGGGCTAGCGAGGCTTTGCTATTTCCAGACGCGCCTCGCTTTTCTCTCTCCATCTCGAAATCAGCTCGCTCGGGTTCTCTTTACACCCAGCACCCTAAACAACGACAGGAGAAAAAAAAAATTCATTTGGCCCCACTAAACAGGCTGGGAAGAGAGGCGGGGGGGAGAAAGAGAAGCAGAACCCGAACTGCACCTTCTGCAAAGACTGCAACGCCACCGAGTCTTGATCAGTTTCCACAAAACAGACCGACATGTTTTAATATATATATATTTTTACCCCCTTCTCCGGAAGAGAGAGGAAAAAAAGGAAAATGTGTCTAAGGCATCCAGGGAGGATCCAAAGGATTGAAATGTTGCTTGATAGAAATTAGAGGGAGGAGGGGGGTTTTTTTAAAAAAGAGAGAGAAAGAGAGATGATCTTCCCCGTAGGAAATTGCAGCAGGTCAGAAATTGCAGCTCGCTCGCTCGCTTTCTCTTGCACACACAGACGCACACACAT
>NW_015172004.1:2222111-2232986 GCF_001447785.1 Gekko japonicus | reverse complement strand
CCACCGGCGCCCCCCCCTCTCTTCATGTGCTGGAGGCAGCAGCCACTCGAGGGGGGAGGGGCATTTGCATCGCCACGGGGGAGGGGAGACGTTGAGTGAGTGGTGAAATCGTGAATCTGCTGGTATGAACTGGCAGCCGCCTCGCACTGGCGATAAAAGGGACTGGAGGAGGGTGGGGTGGGGTGGGGGAGATGTGCACTAACTGGTCTTTTTGAAGCCAGTGGACTGGGGGAGGCAGGTTGGTTGCTAGACTCGATCCGGTCAGGAGTGGATGCTGGGCTGATGGGCTGGATCCACTAGGCAAGCCCCGGACGAACGGACTCCAGCAAGCAGCACACTTCCAGACTGGACCTCCGGCCGCCCCAGCTCCACTTCTTGAGTTTCACTATTGCTGCTTTAGGAACCAAAGACTTCCTTGCTGGAACAAACGTCAAAGGCTTGCAAAGTTGGTGTGGTTCATTTGATGCTCGAGTCTGAAGACACAGGTATCTCACTGGGGTTATTTTAATTCAAACACAGATGTCCCTTTTTTTTAAAAAAAATGGAGTTTTCCGGCACCACTTAACCTTCTATTCTAACATAACACAAGTAGAGCCACAAGCGTCCCTTGTCCCTTGCTAGCCACAGCATCAAGGGTAGCTAGCTTATCTGGAGCCTGTCACTTGCTTCTTCTAGCCAAATCTGGCCAGTTCTCTGTGTAAGGGGGAGGACATCCCCCCCATCTTCAATCTGTTCCTAATATGTGTCGATAAAATCAGGGCCGGCTCACTCACTAGGCGAACTAGGCGATTGCCTAGAGTGGGCCGGCCCTTAGGGGCGCCAAGCTGCACCCGGCCCCGTACTCTGGGAGTTTCTTGATTATTTGTGTTTTTCATTCTTCCTAAAATGCATTTATTTTTGAAAATTGGTGGGCGCATGGGGGGTGTGCCAGAAGAGATCCTTGCCTAGGGTGCAAAATAAGCTTGGGCCGGCCCTGGATAAAATACTTCTGCAGAGTCAGAAACCAAGCTCACAACTGTTCTCTCTCCATAGCCAGATTTTGTTCTCTTGTCAGAGGGTATGCCTGCTTCTTCTCTACCTCACCTTTGAATTTTGCATTGAAGTTTTCATCTTACTCCTGCAGAGCCCCTCAACAGATCCATTTTCAGGCCACGGCTTCTGCAGTAACAGCTGGAATAAATGTTTGGCAACAACTAAGAGGCCCTGCCCCAGTTGGCCCAGGCTAACCCAGTCCCATCAGATCTCAGAAGCAAGCTAAGCAGGTTCGGCCCGGATTAGTACTTGGATGGGAGACCAGGCCACCAAGGAAGTCCAGGATTAGCTACGTAGGCAGGCAATAGCAAACCACCTCTAAATGTCGCTTGCCTTGAACATAAATTGGGGTCCCCCATCAATTGGCTACGACTTGATGGTACTTTCTACCACCAGTAACACAGAGAACATTTGAAACCACTGAGATGGCAGGTGGGTTTGACAGGTGGGTTTGGCCTCATAGAATCATAGAGCTGGAATGGGCCATACAGACCATCTAGTCCAACCCCATGCCCAATGCAGGACCAGCCTAAAGCATCTCATCCAGCCTCTTGAAAGCTGCCAGTGAAGGGGAGTTCACCACCTCCCTAGGCAGCTGATTCCTCCTTTGAACCACTCTGACCGTGAAAAAGTTTTCCCTAATATCCAGCCGATACCTTTCTGCACGTAATTTAAACCCGTTGCTTTGGGTCCTATCCTCTGTTGCCAACTGGAACAGCTCCTTGCGCTCCTCCAAATGACAGCCTTTCAAATATTTAATAACATAGATAACACCTTTAACTGGTTTGAAGAAAGAAGTTTGACTGCACACAGAAGAAGCCTAAGAAAATAATTTGGACATTACTAACAGATTAACTTACAACTTAATATATCACTCAGCTTTCTCTTTCTCCCACTATATACCCTCCCTATTTTTCTATTTAAGCGAAATACCTCTCCTTTTTAGGAGAGTAAATAAAGCCTTTATTTAAAAAAAAACAAAAAACACCCGGTTCTCCCAGATTAGAGTCCGCGCTCCTAACCACGACACCAAACGAGAGCAATCATGTCCCACCTCAGTCTCCTCCAAACTAAACATTCCCAAGGCCCTTAGCCTTTCCTCGTAGGGCTCGGTCTCCAGACCCCTGATCATCCTCATCGCTCTCTTCTGAACCCTCTTGATTTTGTCCACATCCAGCCTCCACTCACAGGGCGCAAAGGTAATTTATCTGGTCATGATACAAACTGGCCACGTAGCCTCTGTGCCTCCACTCCCAGCTCATGAACTGTGAAAGGGGGGAAAAATCACATGAGTGTCTGCTCTGCCACACAAGCTTGCTGGGTGACTTTGGGCCAGCCACACAGTCTCAGCCTAACTTTCGTACATCAGAGCTGTCAAGTCACAGCCGACTTACAGCGACCCCAGCAAGTGGGTTTCGGGGCAAGAGAGGAGCAGAGGTGGCTTGCCAGTGCCTTGCTCTTCAGAGGCTTCCTTGGGGGTCCCCCACTCAAGTACCAACCCTGCTTACTAGGATGTCTTCCCCACAACCCTGCTTACTAGGATGTCTTCCCCAGACTAACTTTACAAATGGATATAGTATCAACAGCTGCCTGTTCATGTGCATTCTCTGTTGTGGCCTCACACCTAGAGGGAGTCAGGAAGGCTCCTACACTTCTGTCGTTCTGCGAACTACATAAAACAGAATTATTAAAGAGGGTGCTTTTATAGAGCTGTATTATAATGGAAGGGTTCAGAAAGGCACTTCATAAAGGGGAGAGGACTGTGGACGATACCACAGGACGTATTATCTGTGTTTGTATCTCACTATGTTGCTTTCTACTTGTGTAATTCCATATTACATATTGTTAGACGTATCATCTTAGGGGTGCTTGGGGGGCAACAGTGGGAGGGCTTCTGGAGTTCTGACCCCACTGGTGGGCCACAGTAAACACTCAACAATCACACAGTAAACATGATAAGACCCCCCAAAAAAATCTGCTGAAAGACGCTAAAAATTAATCAGAAAATACTAAATATACAAACATCCAACAGGTAAGTCTACAATTTTTTCAATAATCCAACAGGTAAATTTTCAACAATCCAACAGGTAAGTCTACAGAATTTCAGTAATCCAACAGGTATGTCTACAATGGACGACAAAGAACTTCATTTCGTATAGTTTTCCTCAGTAGAGACTAAATGTAGACAAAAATATTAAGGATCCTGCACATCACAGCAGTTTGTTGGAGTGGATGGGCCACTGGCCTCCTCCAACATGGCTTCTCTTATGTTCTTATATCTAAAACATTTTGCCTTTTGTGTTGTTCCAAAACTCTGTAATCCTGGTTCAACTGCATTGCTTATTAGATGATTCATTCTATTGGTTGCATCAATGTATGCTCTGTAATCCACCTTGAGTCTCAGTAAGAAAAGTGGACTAAATTCAGTAAATGATAAATCTACCTTCCAGGGCTGTTGTGAGGATCAAACCGAGAGATGAATGATGCAAGCTGCTTTGGGGGCCCATTGGGGAGATAGGTGGGGTATAAATGAAGCAGATAAATAAAATGACGTAAGTAGGCCCGATAATGAGTTCGCCGACTCCACCGTAGTCTATAATATACCCATTTCACGCGCATGTGTATGCATTCCCACACACATACACAAATGTCCATACCAGCTTACAATTCTTATGCTGTACGGCTGTACGGCTAGAATCAAATGAAAAATCCAGGAAAGTGTGCTACCTAGCCTGGGACCTGGTTTAACACACCCCTCAAAATTGGCCACTGCCGTTTTAAACATAACCTTTGGAAAAGCAGTAATCTCCGGGGAAATAATGATGAATGGATGCTTAAGTCACGGGATCTGCAGTTGTTGGCTATTGTCCTGTCAGTATAACTTGGGGAACCTACGCGCTCAATTTACAGAACCCTCCACAAGAGCCAGAAGTCCAGAAATGTGGCCTCTTTGCAACTCGTGTGCCTGGCACTTTTATCTGCCACACTGTGGCTTCCTTCCTCAGTTTTCCTTCCTGTTAGTCTCTCTCTTTCCACCCTCATTCCCAGCTATACAAATAGGGAGTCCTTGTGAAACATCCATAGCCAGTTCCAGGGGGGTTTTTTTGGGGGGGGCTGGACAGAGATTGCCTGGGAGGCCCAATCTGCCCACCACCAGGGCCCACCATGTCCCCCTTTCCACCCCCACAGCCATGCATCCTTCTGCCACCCATACTCAGTTCCCTGCACCATCTGCCACCCTTTCCTCAACAGCCAGGCCCATAGCCAGGATTTTTAATTGGGGGGGGGGCTTTAAATAAGTCAGGTGAGACCCCGCACACACCCCAAGGGGGGCCTGGGCTGGATGGGAAGTCAGGGGGCCTTGGCAGTAAGTTGGGGGGGCAGGCCCCGGGATACCCCACTGTAGCTATGGGCCTATCAACAGCACTGACCACTTTGTGCAGCCAGGAACTCTGCTCTCATTGCCACCACTGTGCACCACCCACATGCTCTTCCTCAGTTTTGCTGGGCAATTCAGGGCACAGGTAGACAGGTGGCAGGGGAAGTATGGGGGGGGGAGTGGCAGTGGGCCCCGCCATACATCCTGGGTCCTGCCAGCTGCCCCACCTTAGGGTACGTTGACACCGGCCCAGGGCATCCATACAAATGTAGAAATTTCTAAAAAGAAATCAATACAAATGAGAGAACCCCGGGGCTCCGCGCAAACAGTCCGCTTTCCGGGCCTGCATAGCAGCACTGTGCTATTAACGTTGCTCAAAGGTTTATTTACACAATGAATGCACAGCGATTAAGTGGCTACCCTCAGATAACAGCCTCTAGCTACCCAAATAAGGACTTCTGAGGGCCAGCTCACTCATGTATGATCTGTAAGTGACAGTGTGCAGGATTCAGCCATGGGTCTCTGTGCTTCTCACCAAATGATATGCAGAATGCTTCATGAGCACCGTAGCTAAAAGTCTGAGAAGGAATGCTTACAGTGAACCTCAGTCTACTCATTCAAATCGTCCTCTGCTTCTTTGTGGTGGATGAATCATGTATACAAGGCAGTTGTGCCTACAAACTTTTGTAGGTAATCTTTCATTCACACCGATGGTTCTGCATGTGGCAGGGTTGCGAACTCCAGGTTGGGGAATTCCAGAGCAGAGCTGGGGAGGGTGGGGTTTGGGAGGAGGGGGGACCTCAGGGCATGTAATGCAATAGAGTGTACCCTCGAAAGAGAGCCAGTTTGATGTAATGGTTAAGAGCAGCGGACTCTAATCTGGAGAACCGGGTTTGATTCCCCACTTCTCCACATGCAGCTGCTGGGTGACCTTGGGTCAATCACACGTTATCTCAGAGCTGTTCTTTCAAGAGCCATTCTCTCACTCAGCCTCACCTACCTCACAGGGCATCTGTTGTGGGGAGAGGAAGTGAAGGAGATTGTAAGGCACTCTGAGACTCTGAGTGAAGGGTGGGGTATAAATCCAATCTCCTCCTCCTCCTTCCTCTTCTTCTCCTCTCTAGTCTGGAGATCAGTTGTAATTCTAGAAGATGTCCAGCTCCCACTTGGAGGCTGGCAACCCTAAAATGTGGGTGGAGGGGGGTTATGTAGGATCATGGTCATCACTACATGTATATATATCATGTATAAATCATCCCCACGCTATTTCAACCACATATCCTTGCTGACTATGCGATTCAGAGTCATTGCACTTCACCCTGCGCTATCATCTCTGTCTACCCAAGGCGATACATCTGTTGTTTGTGTCCTAGCCTGAAGTAGCAACGTGGCCAAAGCTTGTATTCCCCAAGCTCAGAATATGCGTTCCAGCGGCTCAGAATGCTTCACTTTCAACGTGAAGTTGGGCATTGCAGCCCCAAGTTCTTCTCTGGTTCATCTCTTCACTGCTGCGGCTGCCCCAGGTTTTACCGTGCTGTTGGAAGGCTCAGCCAAAAGGGAGCCTGGTTCACTGCACCAAAATGTACCTGGGCAAATGCAGTCAACATTTCCCAGGAAACCTCTCAGGGACTCTTGAAACAGGCAGTGAGGAAGTAGGAGTGAGACTATGCCTGCCTACCCATTGGCGGGGTGGTCTGCCAGTCATCTAGCTGTCACCAGCAACACCTACTGCAGGTGCCACAATTAAGAACCAAGAAAGATGAGAAACTGACGGGGAGTGTTGAGGGTGACCTTGGGAAACCCTCAGTGCTCCCAATGACCTCATTAGGATGCCATGATTTTTCTGAATTCAGAATAGGAGTGGGTGGGGGAGGTGAGTGCCCAGATTTTTAGCAAATACTTCCCATGTTCTCGGTGGTAGGGGTGGTGGAAAGTGTGGTCAAGTTGCAGCCGACTTATGGCGACCCTGTAGCGTTTTCAAGGCAAGAGGCATTCAGAGGTGGTTTACCATGGCCTGCCTCTGTGCAGTAACTCAGGACTCCCATCCAAATACTAACTAGGACCAGCCTTGCTTAGCTTCCAAGGTCTGATGAAACTGAGCTAGCCTGAGGCATGCAGGTCAAAGTAAAACTGCAATTAGGTACAGTTAAAGAAATACAATTTAAATACACACAAAAAGAAACAACAGGAACTAGCATAAAGAACTCAGGAATTAAAGTTAATTAGGAACTTGTGATTTTGGGACAAGCAGTGATATAAAGAGCCCCCCCCCCCAATACAGCTATCGTCATTATTAATCCCTTCTCCATGGCTAAGAATTAGAACTCGGGGCTCCATACTGTATGTTTCTGACTGAGCTGGGATTTTAACCAAAGTCTCCTAAGTCCGAGGACAACAGTGCCCTAAAATAAATTACTGTGAATGAAATATTAATTCTGATAATGAAGTAATGGGAAATAACTATCATTATGAAAGTATGGCTAATCAATTATGAAGCAATAAGGAAATGTGCAGTTTGTGCTGGGTGGTGGTGGGGAATCAAGAAATGTCACCAGGAGAATTGTGCTATTAGTCATAATGGAAAATCATTTCCTTCCTTTCCAGCCATGCATTCAGCATTCTGATTACCGCAGCTTCGGTGTACAATGTAGCCTAATCATAAGCATCAGTCGTAGATCTGGTACAAAAAAGCAAATGGCAATATTTGGAATTGGCCGGCTTCCCTTTGTTATTCCTCTTTGGTCCTTATTTCTTTGCCATTGCAAGTCTTCGAGACCAGGGATAAATAACGGTTGGTGAGGACAACCCTTCCGGACCTGTGAGGGCCAATGTGGTGCAGTAGTTAGAGTGCTGGTCTAGGATCTGAGTAGGGCTGCCAGCTCTGGGTTGGGGGTGGGGCCTAGGGAGGGAGGGGTTTGGGGAGGGGCAGGACTTCAGTGGGGTACAATACTGTAGAGCCCACCCTCCAAAGCAGCCATTTTCTCCAGGGGAATTGATCTCTGTTTCCTGGAGATCTGTTCTAATTCTGGGAGATTTCTGTGCTCCACCTAGAGACTTGCAGCCCTAAATCTGAGAGACTCAAGTTCAGATCCCCACTCTGCCATGGAAGCTTGCTGAGTGACCTTGGGCCACCCCCCCTCTCTCTCTTCCTCCGTAACCCACCCCACAGGTCTGTTGTTATGAGGATAAAATGGAGGAGGAGAGAAAGAATGTTTTAAGTCACTTTGGGGAGAAAACTGGGAAATATCTGGATAAATAACTGAAATTTTAGAGTTTCAGCATGATGATGATATAAAATTTTATGTACATGTGACTAAAACTGTTACAGCGCCAGCACTTAAATGAAGAAAGATGAAAACTGACACCTTACTCTCACATAGGTTTCTATTTGTAAATCATTTCTGCTTTATTAAAACACACCATCACATTGAAAATAACTGTTGCATTGCTTATTTCACTCCCCCATCCAAAAATCATTCAAAGCAAATTTCATCTCGTCCAAGAAAAAATTATACCAAAATATAATAAAATTAAAACTTGCAACAAAAGATAATGCAAAGAGTAGATGTGATCACATATAGGGATGGGCACGAACCTCATTTTTGTAGTTCGGTTCTGTTCGTGGTCCAAACCGAATCATGAACCAAGACAAACCAGGATGTTGGTTTGCTGATTTTCACAGAAAATAGGAGTTTCCCCATGGAAAGAGGCAGGGACCAGAAAGCAGGGATTTTAATGGCTCTGGTCTTTGCAAACTGCCTTAAAATTCATGGAAGTTTGTGGCAGCTAAATGGCTGCCAGGCAGAGGCAGCAGTGTATTTTAAAATGGATGCCAGTCTGGTAGTCCTTTTTTTTTTAATGGTTATTTTTATTTCCAGTTTTTCAGTATACATTGAGAAAACTACTTAGCATTCCACTTTTCCAACATGTAACAATAGAGTACATCATTTTCCACATCTAATCAATAAGGAAAATATATCCACTAATAAGAAGAAGCAATAAGCTCAAATTGGAGTCATTCAGTTATCTTATTCTAAACTTTGTTTCTTATTCAACCATATATATAACTTTTCCCACCTCTTTTTAAACAACTCCTCATCCTTATTTTGTAACCTTGTAGTTAATTTATCCATTTCTACCACCTCCATAACTTTATAAGTTAGTTCTTTTTTGTGGGGTATTCCCCCTTGTTTCCAATATTTGGCAAACAATATACGAGCTGCTGTGATTATATATATGATTACGTATTTTTCTTCAGTTTTGTAATTACCTGTTATTATATTTAGCAAAAATAATTCTGGGATTAAAGGTATTTTTACCTTTAGTATATTTGTTAATATCTTTTGTACCATGCACCAGTAACGTTGTGACACTGGGCATCTCCACCAAGTATGGTAGAAGGTGCCCACATTCTTTTTACACTTCCAACAGTCGTTTGACAATATAGGGAAATATTTTGCCAGTTTGTCGGGTGACAAGTGCCACCTGTGAAACATTTTAAACACGTTCTCCTTATATGGAATAGATCTTAAATATTTCACAGACTTCCATATTTTTGACCAGTTTTCATCCTCTATGATATGCCCAATGTCCTGCATCCATGTGATCATTAAACTTTTCACCACTTCATCTTGCTCATATTCTATCAGAAACAACTTATATAGTTTCTGTATTAGTTTATCATTTGTAGACAGCCATAGCTTATCTAAATCATTTTTTTCCCGGTAAAACCCTATAGTTTTATCTTTTTCAAATCTTGTTTTCAGTTGCATTGTTTCCCACCATGTTAACTTTATATTCTGGTTCGCCATTTGCTCTGAAGATAACAAATTGTCATCTTTATCTTATAACGTATCATAGCTTATCAGTTTATTTTTTGTCATTAAAGTTGGCTTTATAAATGCTTCTAATGGTGATATCCATCTTGGCATTTTAGTATAAAATCAGTCTGGTAGTCCTTAAGAGGGGGGAGGTACTCCATAGGGAACAATGGAGCTGCCAAACCTCCCTGCCTACAGTTTCCAGAAGCTTCAGGGAAAAGAGCGGGAAAATATGGACATACCCCAGGTGCGGAGCCATGGAGATAAAGGCTTTGGCTCCTGAGGGGGGAGTTTCTTCAGCCTGGTCTTCAGCCTTTGGCTCAGCGTGGATGGCAGCTTCAAGGGAGCAGACGGGTGGGGGCTCTTGTTGCCTCAAACTCCAGGGCATCCAGGACACTATAAACTGTGATGGACAGCCAGGAGGGTAGATTTCTCTGCAAACCTGGGGGGGGGGTCCCTGAAGTTTGCAGAAACATCTGTTTAGGGTCAGTGTGATCCCAATCTGTGGATTTAGATATCTGCAGATGGGGGCCACACTTGAGAAATAGATATAGCAAGATCGGCCCCAAGGCGCCAGGTGGTTGACCGCCAAGAAGAACACCTGAAGCCCGCTGGAAAGAGCCAACAAGAGCTGCCTGGGTGCTGGTAGGCAAACACTTCCCCGCGGTTAATGTGGCCCTATGTAGGAAAATAAAACTTGTATGTAAACGGCTCAGAGACCCTTCGGGGTTTGAGCGGTATATAAACTGAAAGTTAAATAAATAAAATAAATAAATATATAGATTATGACGGTAGAACCATGGTCTTGGTGTGTTTAATAGAACCTTTTTTCTTACATCAGGAAGACCTCATCCATTATTGCTGGTTCCAGACAGTTAGGTACTGCTTCTGTTGACGCGGTTCCATATCTGAAAAGATGGATTTTCTACATGAAGATGACTGAAGGCTTGTTCAGACAGTCTGACAAGTAGATAAACAAAAGAATGAAAGCTGGGAGAGTGGCGGTAAAAATGTAAAGTTGACTTTGAAACAAACTAGGGGAGTCTTCTTCAAGAAAAACATCTGAGGTATTTCAAGGGAAACCAAAAGAGTTATAAGATCTTTCCTAAAATGGAAATCAAACACTGAGCAGCTGTAGTAAGACTAGCAGAAATGTGTGTGTGTGGGGGGGATAGTTTTACACATGCCTAGATACAAACCCAAACATCATTTGTATCATAATATCAAAAATATGTCCTCTGTATTTCTAAACTAAATACGTTCTCTGCATAATTTACAAAACAAGAAAATTCATTCAGTTTGGAGTTTGCCTAAAGCATTTAAGCAAAGACTCTGCCTAAATCATGATATTTCCAGTTTATCTTGGCCTAAATAACAAATATTGTTATTACTAAGAAAAAGGCTCGTTGTGGAAATAAATACAACAAACTCTAGAAAGAGCCTCTGGGCGGGTGCCCTGGCCTTGGACACTCAATGTCAATTTGCTGTGGTGACCTCAGCAGGGTATAATGACACTGAGTCCACCATTTTTTCCAGAGGAACTGATCTCTGCTACCTAAAGAACAGTTGTAATTTTGAGTGATCACCAGCCCTCACCTGGAGATTGGCAATGATGGTTCCCCATAAGGGAATGGTTGGTTTGGA
>NW_015172004.1:2178736-2221784 GCF_001447785.1 Gekko japonicus | reverse complement strand
TCTGTGTTCCGAGGCAAAGGCCAATGAGGCTGCATATGCAAATAACCTCTGTGTTCTGACTGGCTATGGGGGGGGAGGAACAGCAAACTGTTTAGAATGTTGGAGGCGAGACTCAAGCAATGCAGCCAGTGGATAGGAACAGATTCTGAGTGACACACCAGGGCGCCAACCAATTCTGGAGCGTGTGGAATGTTCTAGAGAAGTGCCACCACCATTCGGCTTTTATATATAAGGGAGATAAGATGAAGGGCTGGATGAGGACAAACTGGACAAAATCAAATTTTCATCCAGAGAAGACTTTTGGTGGTAAAGCTCTATCAGGAGCATTCCTCCTGAAAAATTTTAGGGTAGTGCCAGGAGTGGACCGTGGAAGGGGAAACAGGCATGGAAAAGTTCCCCCCCTACCTGCAAGGATGGAATGAGCACATGCCAAGCCAGCCTGGAGCAGGACTTGCTTGGCCAAGCTGCCGGGCCATGCTGGATGTCTGTGTTCCTTGCCACTATCAGGTCACACTGGTGGCTTGAATATACACTAGGGCTACCAACTTCCAGGTGGCCCTGGAGATCTCCCAGAATTCCAACAGATATCCAGATGACAGAGATCAGTTCTCCTGGAGAAAATGGCTGCATTGGAGAATAGAATGTATGGCATTATACCCTGATTAGGTCCCTCCCTTCCCCAAACCCTGCCTGCTCCAGACTCCACCCCCCCCCCAAATCTCCAGGGTATTTCCAGACCTGGAGTTGACAACACTAAGTATACCAGAGTAAGTTGCCCTTTTGTTTTAAAAATATAAACATTGTTTAGACCAGGTGTCCCCAACATGGCACCGGCTGACACCTTTCCTGATGCCCACCAGGTGTCTTTAGAAAGGTGGGCTTTTCCCCAGTGAGGCTTCTGATTGGCCATTGGAGATCTGATTGGCTGTACAGATTTTTTTAAAAGTTGCTTTGACAGCAGCTGCCACCACAGCACAAGAATCTTCATTGTGCAATTGAAGGTAAATTGCAGCAGCCATTTTGGTGGCTGGCTCTGCCCTCTGTGGCAGCCATTTTGTGACTGCAGCCACCAGCTGTGTCAGAATTCCAAAGATTCCCACTAGCTCAAAAAGTTTGGGGACCCCTGGTTTAGGGCATAGGAGGAAAAGTACTGTCCATGTGTATAGAAGCACTTTTAATTGAGATGAGCTCATGAGTGGATATCTTTTGTGTGTCTACTTTAGTTGCAGGTAAAACATTATGAATTATGGGCTTGGCATATCCACATTGTGCTATAAAGTTCAAGAACCTGATTAAAACTTAATGTATAAATAATATGTAAAAATACATGTATTTATTTGTAAAGGATTAAAAAATATATAGGGGCCCAATCACACCTTATGTAAAAATTCCAAAATCATATATGCACAAAGGCCAATGGACTTGACCTGATGGGTTTTGGCCTGTTAGGGCCTTCTTTAAAGGTCAAACACAATGAGGAACAAATTAAGACGCTGAACTGCAGGCTGGAAGGTCAGTAGTTCAGCAATTCAAGAGCCGAGTGCCACATGACGGAGTGAGCTCCTGTCTCTGGTTCCAGCTCCTGCTAACCTATCAGTTCGAAAGCAAGAAATTGCAAGTAGTTAAATAGGTACCGCTTCAGTGGTAAGGTAACAGCGTTCCATGTGCCTTGGCGTTTAGTCATGTCGGCCACATGACCACGGAAATGTCTTCGGACAGTGCTGGCTCTTCTGCTTGGAAATGGAGATGAGCACCGCAACCCTAGAGTTGGAGTCAACTGGCTTTTGAGAAAGGGAAACCTTTACCTTTACCTTTTACAGTATATAATACAATACAATTATACATCATAGATACAAAATGGACCAGAAAAGAATTGTTCCAGAGTGGAATTACTAGGCATAGAATGAAAGTATAAATGAGGTCACCCAAGATTCAGTCCTATGCCAAATGATATTTCACTGATAGGCTGCTAGTACACTTCGTGTGCCCGTTGATGGAAGGATTTGTTATGTAAGAAAATGTTCCACATATAGGAAATTAGTACCTTTGTATTGGATTTACACATTATGGAATAAGAAGCAACAGTATCACATCTTAATGTTTGGAAAAAGTTCTTCACAAAGCAAATGCCAAAACTCTGGAGAAGTTTGTCGATCTTTCTGATACCTGTTGGGAATTAATATTTTTTCAATTTGACTGTTTATTTTTGTATCATTATTGTGAGATTATAAGCGTTTTTGTACATCATTACAGCTTCTATATTTTTGGTTCTCTATACTAGTCTCACCAACAAGTCTGACTATATAAAGAGCTCTATAGAGAAATGATTTAAATTTGTTTAAAAAAGAATCTAGGGAACAATCACAACTCATTTTTTATCCTTTTCGTTTCTCAATCGATAGCTTGGTTTAGGGGCAGTCGCCCCAAGTTCAGAAACTGAGTCCTCATCAGAAGGTGCCAGTACGCCTTCTTCTTCACTTCTCTTGCTGATGCCATCTTCATCTTTATCCTCTTCACCTGCTGGACTGGCATGCTGATGTAGAAATTTGCATGCCTTTACGACAGAGTCAATTTTTTCTTTCTTGTCTTTAAATTTGAAGAGCATGACTTCAGGTACACACCATCTGTAGGGGACATTGTTTTTCTGTAAAAACAACGCCAAGTCTCTGAATTTCTTTCTCTTCTTCCTTATTTCAAATGGAATATCCTTCAAAACTCTTATTTCTTTGTCTTTGATTTTCAGGGTGGCTCCACTTGTTGCTTTCAATATTTGGTCTCTTACTTGTCTCCTGGAGAATCTCACCACAATCTTGCCGGGCAGATTATTCTTTCTTATGTAGTCAGAATACAGCCTATAGATCATATCTGTTTCATTTTGTAAAAGATCCACTTTTAAATCTGCACCCAGCCCTAATGCATTGCACATAATCTGCTTCAAGTCTTCTCCTCTTGCTTCAGGAGTCCCCTGGAATCTTAAGACATAGCTTGCCTTTTCCATTTGCAGCTGTAAAAGCCTCATCAGTTGCTCTCTTTTTATCCATCCCCTGCATTTGTTTTTTAAGCTTCTGTGTGTTGGCATCCACTTCTTTAAGCTCTTGCTCCATTTTCTCTGTCTTTTTAGTAGTTTCATTTAACTGGCTTTGTTGTACATCAAACTTATTATGGAGCGATGTCATTTGTTCCAGCAGAGGGTGCAGAGCTTCAGTCAGCATGCTTTTGAAGTCTATGGTAGTGTCCTGTCTAGGAACAGAACTCACTGGGCTGGCATTTCCGGCAGGGAACTTCAGTTTCAGTTGCTTGTCCTTCTCCTCCCTCCTCGGAGGCGCATGTTTGAGGATTGTTAACTTTTTAGAAAAGTTATCAAAGTCTCAAGATCCTTTAGAAATGCTTGGTAAGTTCTCAAAAGCTCCTTATTATAGTTTATTTCAGTTTTGCAGTCCGCCCCCACTTATTACTTCGTTTATCAGTTCAGTTTTTTCCTTTCGAGGGAGAGTTCCGCCCCTCGATTTGTTAAGGGGGGGCTTTCAGCTTACTTTCTGGTGTCTTCGGTTGTACAGTCACTCACATTTTAGCGTAGAACTCACCTTCTGCGATTAACTTGCCCAGCCACCAAGCGCATGTCCTGGTGTGCATCCCCGTGTCCATTCAGGAAATCAGCGGTGGGACTGTCTGGGCAGGGATCGGCCCCCCTTCGCTGGCTGGTTGCTGGAGGAAGGACCCTCCAAGTGCCCCATGGCTAGGAGCCCAACGCAAGGACTCCGGGGGGGATGCGTACCATTGCACCGCTCCCATCCACCAATTCAAGGCATGTGTCTCCCTGAGCTCCGGGAGAATGCGGCCGCCATTGAGGGAGCCAAAACCGGAAAAAGCAGCATTCTTTGGGTTTGTGAGGGAATCTTCAGGCATTCCAGACAAGCAAGTGCCTGTGAGCTGTACCTGTAGTCCCTTCCTGGTTCAGAACATCCTAAAATGAAGCCACAAATCTCCCCACCCCTCCGAAGCACAATTCCTCCTGCCATCCTTCACCTAAGCATATTTATTTGAATTATTTGTATGCCTGCCTTTTTCATATCACAAAGTGGGACCCAACACAAGTAACTAGGGTTACCAGTTTGGAGCCTCTCCCCCCAGTTCAAGGCTATCAGAAACCAGGGCAAATTACCCCCCCCCCGGACAGGCAAAAAACCAAAAGTAAACACAACATACCTACACCACCCGGAAGTGACATAGGCACATCGGTGACATGGGGGGGGGGGGACGCTCTGGTTTTTTGGGCAAAACTCTATGGTTTGAAACTAATCCCACCATAGAGTTTTACCCACAAACCATAACATCACCCTCTGACATGCCTATGTCACCCGGAAGTAACGTAGGCATGTTGCGGTTATTTCCTGCTTCTTCCTTCCTTCTCACTAAGTGTACCCCCCATCCCCTGCTCCCTCACCCAAGGGACCTGACAAGACCTACAAATAACAAAATTATCACAATAAATATCGAATAACTAAACCCCTATAAAATATGTACATAAGCTCAGTCAAGTCACAACTGACTCATGGCAACCGCAGCAAGGAGCTTTCTCTGCAGAGCCTTCCATCGTGGTCTCTCATACAGCACCAATCCTACTTAGCTTTCAAGATCTGACAAGACTGAGCTATATACCATGCTGTCTTCCCTCCTTCCAAAAAAACAGCCCTCCCATAAACATCCATATTAAATTGGTCACCTTTAACAAGTCTCAAAGCTCCTTCAGCAAACCCCAAAAGCTCTTCTGAACTTCTGTTTCACAGGCCCTCCAAAATGAGCTGCCCACTTCCTCTGCGAGCCTGTTCCACAGCTCAGGCGCCGCGGCCAAAAGGGTCTGTGTATGACTCACTATTTTAACTTTTTAATGTAAGCCTCCCTGAGCCATGGACGGGATATAAATCGAAATAAATAAATAAATAAATATTGGGTGCACATTGAGAAGGGGCTGGGGTTGGCACAAAGAGGAGTTGCCACATAGGTTTGTACAGGGAGAGGCCGTCCTTCAATTTGTTGCGAATCTCCAAATCTGGTTGAGAGTGTGAAAAAGCAAGAACAGATATATATGCACATTTTCAAGAATAGATTCAGGCATATGTGCAACACATTTGCCAATCTAAAATTGGTAACGAGGCCAGACCAAAAAGAAGAACACCACTGCCATCAAAGGTACGAGATCCTCCCTAAAGTACGTCATAAATCAATCACATAACTTTACGGTACATGTGTTTGGCAGGTGGATGTAATGTTTTCAACAGCCCCAATCACTCATGAGCCAAGCCTCAGATCATCTCACCCCACGACCGTCTGATTCCGACAGCTTTGTGGCTGTGCAGCAGCGGAGATTTATCTCTTCCCACCTTGTGGCTGCTTTCGCATCCGCGCAGTAGGGGAAATCGCTTCTGTCCCAGGATCAGGGATGGCTGGGTCAGGTAATTGAATGACATGGGACTAGGGGTACAGCAAGTGTCGTAGTGCTGTGTAAATATGTTTTGTGTGCATAATAATCTCAATAACATGGACTTGAACAAACACCAGATTGTAAGACTTGTTTAACAAACATAGTATTTGTAATTTGTAATCACTGGCTAGCTGATCGGTTGCCCTGACCTGGATGGCCCATGCTAGGCTGATCTCATCAGATCTTAGAAGCTAAGCAGGGTCAGTTCTGGTTAGTACTTGGATGGAAGTCCTGGGTCGCTTCATGGAGGAGGCAATTGCAAACCACCTCTGTTCATCTCTTGCCTTGAAAGCCCTGTGGGGTTGCCAGAAGTCAGGTGCAACTTGATGGCACTTCTCAGACACACAATTGATTGGTCTATTCACTCTTCAAACTGGCTGCCAAGCTCAAACTGCTCAAGAACAGCCAGACTGCTGGGTGAAAGATCAGGTCCCGGTTTGTGACTAACAAACAGGAAGTGAACTGAACTGGTGGGAGTAGAAATATCCCTAGTATCAGGAGGGGGCAAGGACATGAAGTTATGACAAGGTGGAGATGGGATTATTTTTAAAGTGTGACACTCCATAAACTGCCTGCCTGGTGAAAGAAGGGTAAGCCAGATCATCCAGCTACTGCTGTGCTGCTTAGCATTTCACCAGGCCGGTCTAGGCTTGCACCTTCATATCTCCTTGGTCTTCAAGGATAAAGGGTGGAACTACCTTTGGTGGGGTCACCACCAAAGGGGGACAGTAAGTATTGGTGGTGGGAGGACAAAAGGGCTTGTTAGGAAGATGGGGGCTGTGACTGTGTCAAGCCCACCCTGGGCTCCAGGCGTAGCCCCTCCCATGGCCGTGGCATCCCAAGGCGAGGGAGGTCCAACGGCTCTGGAAATTGAGGCCTGTTAAAGAAGAGGGGGAGCGTTGGCCATTGGTTGCTGGGTGGAAGAGAGCAGAGCAGATGTGCCTGATTGCCTAGCAGCCCATGAACTCCTGGAACTCGCTCGAGGTGAAGGCCCTCCCGTTGTCTGTCACGATGGTGTCGGGTATGCCATGGGTACAGAAGGCCTGCCGCAGAGCGCGGATTGCTGCTTGGGATGAGGTGGAGCTGACTGGGACCACTCCCAACCATTTAGTGTAGGAGTCCACTAGGAGAAAGAAAATCTGTCCCTGGAAGCGTCCTGCAAAATCAAGGTGAAGCTGGGACCATAGTTTGTGTGTGGACTCCCACTGACACACTGGGGCCCTGGGTGGCTCCAATCGGGTTTCTTGGCATGCCTGACACCACCTTATGCAGTTCTCTATTTCATGTGCACGATCCCTGGATGAGTTTCATGTAGTGCCACTAGTACTTGTTGGCGCAGTGGGGCAGGTACCACCACCTGGCTTCCCCGCAGCAGGTAGCCCTTGTGAGCCAAAAGTTCATCCCGGTGTGAGGAGAAGGCCGTGAATTCTGGGCCCACCCAGCTGGTGGACCACCCCCTCCCCACCCAGTCAAAAATGTGGGACAGCACACAGTCCTGGGCAGTGTAGTGGGACACGTCGGATACCTGGAGAGGACGGTCGGGCAGGTCCTCGAGGAGCAGGATATGATGTGCGGGGGACAGCATTTGGCGATCTGGGGTCAACAGGCCCAGCAGGGGTTTGTGGTCGGTCACGATGGTGAAGGGCCGTCTGTAGAGGTAATCATGGAATTTCTTGACCCCTGCCACGATGGCCAGCGCCTCTTTGTCGATCTGAGCATATTTGCGCTTGGCTGAGGTCAAGATGCAGGAGTAATAGAGCACGGGAACCTCCTGGCCATCGGCTGGTCCCAGGACGGCCCCAACCCCGTATGGCAAAGTGTCACAGGCGAGGACAACAGGGAGCACCTGCGTTTGAAGTGAGGAGTTCTTTGATGGCCTGGAACGTGGTGACTTGCTTCTGGCCCCAGACCCAGAGAGCTTTTTTATCAAGAAGGTGGTGCAGGGGCTCAGCGATTGCAGCTTTATGGGGCAAGAAGGAGTGATAAAAGTTCAGGAGCCCCCAAAAAGCCTGGAGTTCCGACGTGGACATGGGAGCAGGAGCATTGACGATTGTGCGGACCTTGTCGGGTTGGATGGATGCCCTGAGCATTGACGAAGAAGCCCAGGAATTCGACCCATGGGACCCCCAGGAGACATATTTCCCACTTCACCTTGAGGCCAGCGACTTGGAAACATTGCAGGACGGTGTGTAGTCTCTCAGCGAAGGTCTCAGCTGTGAGTGTGGCGATTAAAATGTCATCGAAGAATGGCTGGACCCCAGGGATTCCCTTGAGGAGAGAGTCCATTAGATTTTGGGAAATCCCTGGGGCTACACTGACCCCAAATTGCAGCAGCCGCACCCAAAACGCGCCCCTGTGCAGATGACACCCAGATCTATTTGATGTTGGGCGGCCAGTCGGACTCCAACCCAGAAGATCTGCACCGAGCTTTACAAGCCGTGGCTGGGTGGCTCAGACTGAGCAGGCTGAAATTAAACCCGGCAAAGATGTAGGTCCTGTGCTTGAGTCAGACCGGACCGGGGTTGGGGCTCCCGCTTCCGACCTTCGACGGGGCACCTTTGGTGCCAGCTTTGGAGGTTAGGAGTCTGGGAGTGCTCCTGGACCCCACCTTAATGACGGAGGCCCAGGTGGCATCCACTGCCAGATTGGCCTTTTATCATCTTCGGCTGGTATGGCAGCTGGTTCCTTTCCTCGACCGCAATGACCTAGCTACAGTGCTATTTAATATCTACGTGAATCCACTGGCAGAGGTCATTGGGCGGTTTGGGCGGCGGTCTCACCAGTATGCGGATGATACCCAGCTCTACCTTTCTTCCCCACCCAGTTTCCAAGGTTGATGGTGATGTTCTGAACGGGTGCTTGGAGTTGGTAATGAACTGGATGAGGGTAAACAAGCTGAAAATCAATCCTGACAAGACAGAAGTTCTTGGGGTTAGTAGAAAGGCAAACCTAGGGCTTGAGATCTCTCCTGTCTTGAATAGGGTTATAATTCCCTTGAAAAGCCAGATTCACAGCTTGGGGTTGCTACTTGACAGGGCGCTCACTTTAGAAAACCAGGTGGCTACTATGGCTCGGACTGCATTTGCCCAGCTCCTGCTGGTGCATTAACTGCATCCATTCCTGGGTCAGTCAGATCTAGCCCCAGTGCTCCATTCCTTAGTTTCATCCAGACTGGGCTACTGCAATGCACTGTACTTGGGGCTACCCTTGAAGAGTGCAGAAAGCTGCAGCTAGACTGATGGTCAGGGCCAGCTATCGGGAGCACATGAACACAATATCACAGCAATTATACTGGCTACCAATCCACTCCTCTCTTTTTTTTATTTAAATTTTGTTATTATATCTTCAAAGTATTAACATATACAACAATTTCTGTAATAAACATTTCAGAATAGGTACTTTGTAAGTAAATGCTTTTTTAACATAAATTTATATTAAACATAGTGAAGAATAATTGAAACACTATACATTAAGAAACAGTATTACAAGTATGTAACTTAAACCTACAATACAATCAAGAGTAACTGTTACAAGTGGTTATGTAGAAATTCTTAGTTGATATTTTATTTAAAAAAATATTAAATGACCTTGCTACATGGAAACCATGAGCCAGCTGTGACTGAGCAATGTGCTATGATATGGGTTTTCAGACCCATTTCAAATAGTCTTTCCAAGATGGAGGTATGTATTCTTCCTCCGATAGATAAGACAGAATTGGAAACCACTTTGCACTGAACGTCTTGGTTGAGTTATTTTTCATGTAAGTACGAGTTTTGTCAATTATACTCTCGAGGACATATTGGTCCCATAACTTTCTGAACCAGGTATGAATGTCAGGGGTATTCTTGTCTTTCCACATTGAAGCTATAGAGACTCTGGCAGCGTACAGCATTGTTTCTAATGTATTTTTATTATGATGTTGCTTGATCCGATTCGACCATAACTCTAGCAATAGACTTTCAGGATCGAGTGTTAAGTCAATATCTAAGATCTGTTTTACTTTGTTTATTACTTCTATCCAAAAGGATTTTATTTTTGTGCATTGCCACCAGCAATGTGCAAATGATCCCAATACACCACAGCCTTTCCAACATTTTGGTGAATATGTAGATGACATATGTGAGATAGTTTGAGGTGTTAAAATACCATCTTGTTATGATTTTAAGTTTTTGAATCTCAACTGCGTATGAGCGAGGTTTGTTTTGGGTAGACCTCCAGACTTCTGTCCAGTTTGTCTCGTCTAGTTTTTTTGAGCAGTCTTTCTGCCAAGCTTTCTGATATGTTAGCGTTTTAGATTCATTGTCTTTGAGCAATAATTTGTATAGAGCTGAAATCATACCTTTGTTTTGGAGACTATAATTTTTAAGAATGACTTCGAATTCTGTTAGAGGTTTTGATATAACGTTTTTTATTTTTTGTTGACTAATCTCATGTTGTAATTGTAGATATAAGAACCATGGCATCTTTTGGCCCAATGTCTTTTCTATATCTATTTTGGAGCGAAGGCCCTCTCGTCTAACTACGTCACCGTATCTGGACAGACCTACCTCTCTCCATCTCCTGAACCCAATTCAAGGTGTTGGTTTTGACCTCTAAAACCCTACATGCCTTGGGACTGGGATATCTGAAGGACCATCTTCTCTCATATGTTCCTGCCTGGGAAATAAGATGACAGGGAAAGGCCCTCTTAACTGTCCCATCAATCAAAGAAGCTTGTTTGGTGGCTACATGAGAGAGGGCCTTTTCGGTGGTAGCCCCACAATTATGGGACAACCTCCCCAGGGAGGTGAGCCCGGCCCCCTCACCTTTGAGCTTTAGGAGGCAGTTGAAGACCATTTTTATTCAAGACTGCATTTGATTAAGCGTAGTAGCAGTCCTGAGTAGTGGTTTTATATTCTGGTTTTATGTTTTTAATGTATCTTATTCTATGCATTTTAGCTATGTTTGTAAGCTGCCTTGAGCTCCGTAAGGAAGAAAGGCAACTAATAAATGTTTTAAATAAAATAAACAAATACATAAATCATTATACTGCTTTCCTTCCAACACATCAAAAATGTAAGAGAATAAGCAGTGGTGGAAAAGCTCTAAATGAGTCACTGTGTTAGGCAACCTTTAAAAAAAAGGAAGAAAGGCAACTAATAAATGTTTTAAATAAAATAAACAAATACATAAATCATTATACTGCTTTCCTTCCAACACATCAAAAAATGCAAGAGAATAAGCAGTGGTGGAAAAGTTCTAAATGATTCATTGTGTAAGGTAATCAAAGTTCACGCAACATTCCAATGAGTTGGATCTCCACTCAATTTTTGTGAGCGGAAGCACAATTTCGCTACCTCTCTGATGCAGTCCAAAATGCCCCCCCCCCCAAAAAATGCTGATTGTGGGAGATCTCCAGAAGTAGTTTTTTTAGGAGGGGACTCAGAGGTCTGCCGTGGGAGGGGAGAATCAGCAGAAATCTAAAAGCACATCCTGGAGTGCACAGAAATCTTAAATGAGGTCCACCCATATAGGTTTATTGTGTGAATCCACAGCCTGGAAAAATAGTGAAGATCTGTGTTTTTTGAAGAAACAATTCCCAGCTCACCACTACAGGCAAATTGCCCCGGAGACAAGCTGCAGAAAATTCCTAACATAGACAGTATCTTGAATGATGAGCAACCGGGGCATAATTAGTAAGGAAGAAACAGGACAATATCAGAAACCTATCAGTCAGCAGTGCGAGTCTTCCGTTAAGCCGCTGCTGATGGTGCCAAATGAGAGTTGGGAGATTAGGAAGGAACTCTGAATGTCAAGATTAAGCATTTGGAATTGTATTTGATCAAAGGTGAAAATTAATGACACTACTAGCGCGGATGCTAATGCTGCTTTTCGCTGTAGCAAATCAAATATAACAGGCCTTACTCCATTTCCTGGCCACTTCAGAAAGGGGAACGTGACATTTGCCCGTAATTAAAGGTTGCCCTGAATAGGGGGTGGGGGTGGGGAAGCTAGATGTGAAAGATGGAGTATTGTGAAATAGATAATTATTGAGCAATGTTATTGAGCAATATAGTCATCCAAGAAAAAGAAAAGATCTCAATTAAGTCACGCATGCATAAAGAGTTGTCTCAGTTGAACAAACCGTGGAACTTCAACCATCTGGTCATCTCTATAACCACCACAGTGCATGGGAGTCCTCATTTCAAAGGCATTTGTACCTCCATCTTTGCACATTTTATCCCACTGTTATCTTGTGGCGCTCCCAGTGGTATCCGTGGCTCCTCATTTTATCTGCACAATAGTCTGCATTCCATTTGCACAATTTTATCTGCATTTTATCTGCACAATAGTCTTTGTGAAGTAGGTTTAGCTGAGAGAGCGTGACAGGTCCAAGGTCACCCAGCAAGCTTCATGATTGTAATGTTTCGAATTGGGTCTGGGATCTGGGAGATCCGATACTCTAACCACTACACAGCACGTCTCCCTGTGCCATTTCTTCATCTAAACATTCACAGAATACAGGGTGCACTTGATCTCATTCTCTGGTGCCTGTCTAACATACGAAGAGAAGTGGATCGCTTTAGAATTATAGAGGAGAATTGCTTTCATTTGAAGAAGCTGATTAGAATTCTTGGTTATCATATCCTTTCCAGACTGTATTGAGCATGTCTTCCTTCTAGGGAAAAGTAGGAAACATTTTACTTTACTCCTGCCCAGGGGTCATTTTGTAGAAAAAGAGATGCAGGAGCTCATTAGCATAACTCATTAGCATAACTCATTTGCATACACCACCCCCCCTGGCTCCACTGGACTCTTTTGGATTGCTAGCTATTGGGGGGGGGGACGTGCAGATCTGTCCTCGCAGAGGAGGGAGAGCTGGGACCTGAATAAAACTTGGTTTTAAAGGTGCCACTGGACTGTTTTGGATCAGGGGGCAGAGGGGCTCTGCAACTTACCTGGCTGCTTCTTGCTGTGACTGAGGGCTGCTGGGAGCAGAGGGTGGGGCTTGCTGCATGTGCCCGCCCCCTGGGCTCTTTACTGCCGGAGCTCCGCTCCTGTGCGCTCCTGCAGGAAATGACCCCTGCTCCTGCCTGTCAAGAGTAACTAACAGTGCAGAGCAGGAGTCCCAAGCTGTGCCGCCTGAACTCTTGTCTGTGCAGCCCTCCAACCTGCTTGTTTGCTGCTATCACTCTCAAGGCATTTTACCTCAGATCCAGACTGTTCTTCCTGCCTCAAGAGGCACATCTACTGCTGTTCTCCCTGTCCCTTTCTTGCAAAAAACACAACAGCAACACTGTTTCTTCTGGTCTCTGTGGTTCCTTCTGTCAGCCCCCTCTTGGTCTTATTCTCCTTACTTGCATTTGGCAATTCTGGGTGTTTTGCTAGCCAGCAAAGGTCAGGTACCTGTACCATTCAGCTTTTTCACTCCCCCTTTCCATGCATTACCATGTTGAAGGCTATATATGTGCGTAAGGGAGTGTTTTGCGTACAGAACATTTCTAGAGGCTCCGCCCATCAAGTCTCTTTCAAGTGGCTTTCAAAGTTACTGGTGAGATTACTACTGCAGGCAAAAGCATTCTTCCTTCCTTAACAAGAGCTGGTTGACCAACGCTACATGAGTTGATGCTGAAGATTATGGAATGTGCTGAAATGGACAAGTTGATAAATATATTAAAAGGAAAAATGGAAGAAGAAATTATGGGATATGCATGCAGAATGCTAAATTGGAATTTTTTAAATACTTCTGTATTTTTCTTCCTTCCTTTCCCCTCCGCCCTTTTCTGTATATAAACTAATTAAAAAAATTCAAACCCCTCCAACAAACAAGAACTGGTTGCTCCGACTTTTTGCCTTGCTTGCATCTGCCTTGCCTCCCCCACCCACTCCAGCTAGAAGTCTTCTCATGCACCTGTGATTGCAGGAGCTGGTGAGTGGCCCCTTGGGTTGAGAGGGATGGAGTACTCTCTTAGCAGGGAAGCTTATGGGTTAGGGTTCCGGAGTCTCTTCGATAACATTCTTTTTAAAATGTTTAAAAATTCATGAGTTTTCAGTATACAGATTGAAAATTTCTTTTCCCTCCTGAGAGTTCTGGCTTCTCTTTTAAAAAAAGGAGAAGCCCTGCTTATGGGATCCCCCTTCCCACATCTTCTCCAGCCAAGTTCCCCTCCCCCCAGCTGCCACTTTGCTTCTCATGACTGAGGCGTGGCTGGCAGGCCGTGATGTGTATCTGTACCCTGCATATAATTTGAAGCCAACTTAATGGCCTATCCTCTGCTCCACGTGGGAGGCTGCCCTTTCATTCACTGTTTCTCTCTACCTGCCTTTTTTGGAGGGCCCCCAATTTTTGAAAGTATCCCCCGAACCAGAGGACCGTCCCAGACCTCCTCCGGAGGTGAGTACTGCCGATCCCAGTACTGTCCCCGAGGTACGGCAGACCCCTACCCTCGGACCTGCAACAGAGGACAGAAGTGTACCTGACTCAGAGTACCGAGAGTCAAGCAAAGTCCCCCAAGCTGAGCTGTGTCCTGAGCCTGCACAGCTACGCAGGTCTCAGCGGGTGCGCCGACCTACCTAAGTGATTATGAGTGTCAATGAATGTTTTTGCTTAGAGGGGAGGAATTGTAATGTATTCAATAAGCTGCCATTGAATGCATAATGTGTTCTGAAAACATCTAATTGAAATGCTATGTTGAGCTTCGTCCTGGGCTAGGATCCAAATCCATCCAATCACATTGCTAGCCCAGGAAGCACCTAGCCAATCACCTTACAGCAAGCTCCCTGAGCGGGAACGTCCGTGATTGGTCCTTATATGAACAACCGTATTGGTTGGCATTTGTACAGTGGGTGTGGCTACATTAGCCGGGAGAGTTTAAAAGCAGGACAGCTGCAATGTAAAAGCTGTTCTGGCTATCAGATGTTGATCCGTGTTGGAGTTGTGTTCGAGTTGAAGAATAAAGTTGTGTTCTTGCTGAATCACTCTCCGACTTCTTTGTTAAGCGAGCGACTTAACAGAGGGGGTCCAGTAGCCATGATGGACCTGAAAGGAACAAAAGGTGGTGGTCCTATTTTTCTAATTTTAGGGATTGTTGACATCATGTTGCCTGAAAACAGCCTTGCCTGGTGCTGTGCATCAATTCCCATACTGGTGTTTCAGCTGCAACTTATGGGCATGAACTGGCTCACAATCTGAAGTCCATGGCAAATTTTTGGCAGTTCATACCTTAACTTTGCCGCTTTGGTGCCCAGGCACACAGTCTTCCGATAAAGCTCAATTTCCATAGTGAAGAACACTTCTCATACTATCTCACCAATGGTGAAAAGGCCAACAACAAATGGCTCCTGAGCCTCCCTGTAGGTGTTCGGGTTGGCAAGGTACCAGGGGACAATCACTACACGCTTCTTTACCAGAATGAGCTCCTGCACAGTAGTCCTGTGCCGCTCAAGTCTCCGTCTTATTGCAGCAACAATTTCCCGGAAGGTTTGCTTGGTCATACAAAAATTGTACCGCCACTGCTCAGTAGCCCCAGATTCCAAAAGCGTAATTGTCACATCAGTCCAAGGTCCTTGGGTGCACCCAATACTGATGGGGAACGGGCACACAAGCTGGGGAATGCCAAATACAGCCTGGCGTGGTGGAAGAATGGTCTGATGTTGCGTTGCTGAGCTCTCCATCTTCACATCGCGATGTTGGCTTACAGTGATCTTTGATCCCGGCTTATTCAACACAGATAAACAGAGCATACAGCCAGAGAGTTTCTCATGCAAAGGACAAGAAGATGCAGCGACACCATGAAACAACTCCACAGAGTCCATTGCTGCTTTCTTTAACTACAGAAGAGGAAAGTGAAGTGAGATTCTCTGATTAGTTGTAAAAAATGGCTGCTTAGCAATTTGCAAAACAAAGAAGCTCACAGCTGCACAGGTGACAAAACTTTAACGAGCCAAACAACCAATCACAAATGGATAATTTAAATAAGCGTGGCAGGGGGGGAAATGGAACCAAACAATATACCATACTTCCTGTTATGCAACAGCAATCTAATCCTTTTTTTTTTTAGTTTTATTTATATATTTTCAAAACAGATGTCATTAACCAAAATACATTAACGTAGAAGAGCATTTCCGTAACATTAAAAAACTAAGTCAGAATTATTGAGAGCCTTAACATTTCCAATCTAATACTTGTTGGCAGAGGAAGCCAAGGAAACACGCTCTTCACCTATGAATGCAGGTGTATAAAAGTTCCTTATCTTATGAGATCACTAAAGGGCCTTAATGGTGAAGAGTCCCCCCCCCTTTCCCTTGATTTCTCATGGTCAGATCTGTGGCATACAAGAAACAGGAAAATGCTTAGGGACCATGCAGAGCAAACTTGCATCGAGAAAGTGGGGCGTGTCTGTGTACTATGCTACATTTGTCCTGTAAGAACGGTACAAGTAACTTTATACAATGTCTGCTTTGTTGATATAACAGGCCAACATTTGGAATGTCCACTTGCAGAGTTGTGTCTGGCAAGATGGCTGGCAAATGCTAGAAAACAGAGAAAGTGGAGAAGGTGTTCTTCTGTCCTTAATGCTGTAGCACACTGGATGCTGTGTCAGTGTGCAAGTGATGAAGCTAGTGCCAGCATATGCCATGATGAGATTCTTGCAGAGGACAGAAGACATCATGATGAACTGATAGCCAGAGACCATTTCTGCACAAGTGCAAACCTCCGCATCGGCATTCTTAAATTATCGAAGTTTGTAAAACTTCCCGCACAAATTTTGCCTCCGCAGTAGACCCTAATTTGGTGCCCCATTACCCTGCATTTTCCAGATCCACTTTCCCCACAGTTTTTTCATCTTTTGAATCTGAACTCTCAATTTTCCAGTGAGGAATTCCCGATTTCTAATTTTGTTTCCCACTGCCATTTTGTGTTCTCAGTGTCATGTGTTCATCCCCTCCCGCTTCCCCACCTTGGGTCCCCCCTGAGCAATCTGCTATTTTTTGTAAAAGCATAATGGTGATTGCGTTACAACACATTTTCCCCCTATTATAATATATCAATGTTACAATGTTGGGACAAAATGGGCAGCGAGGTTTCACCTAGCCTTCTCCATTCAATTACTCATCCATGAAATTCCTTTCCTTTTTTTTGTGGGTAGCTTTTGATGCCATGCGCTTGTGTTGTTTCTTCATTCTCTCCCCCCCTTCTCTTCCCCTATAGCTCTGGGTGTGCTTTATTTTTTTTACAATGTTATGATGTTTTAACATTGCTACATATGAAAAAAAAGGAAGTTCCATTGTTGACAAAGTACATGAGGACACATTTAGCATGCTTCATAATTACTGAATAACACTGTTATGAATTAGTCGCAGGGCTCTTTTTGTAGAAAAAGCCCAGCAGGAACTCATTAGCATAATAGGCCACACCCAATAGCAGAAACTCATTAGCATATTAGGCCACACCCCGGACAGCACAGCTCATTAGCACCTTAGGCCGTGCCCCTGTGTTACCAGAAGTGTAGTTATCCAGCCACACCCACCTTTTGCTTGTTATTCTGTTTACCTTGTTTGTTGTCAAAACCCAGGGCTTTTTTGTAGCAGGAACTCCTTTGCATGTTAGGCCACACACCCGTAATATAACCAATTCTAATGAGTTTCTGCTGTTGGGTGTGGCCTGTTATGCTAATGAGTTCCTGCTGGGCGTGGCCAACTTGGGAGCCAGCCGGAACTCCGTTCCTGTGCGTTCCTGCCCAAAAATAGCCTTGGTGTATTTATTCAGTTAAACAATTCAATTCACAGCGAAATGCAAAAGATTTTGAAATGTTCCTTTAAGAAAGCACCAGAAATTCTGCTCCTAGGACTTAAAATGGAGGAATTGAATACTACAAAAAGGACTCTATTTTGGTATTTGATCACAACGGCAAGATTACTCTATGCACAATGTTGGAAACAAGAAAGAATTCCAGAGTTAGAAGAATGGATACAAAAAACTTTGTTTATGGCCGAAATGGACAAAATCACAAAAAAATTGAATAACAAAGAAGATCAGGAATTCTATGAAGAGTGGAGAGATTTTAAAGTTTACCTAGAAAAGAACTGGGATGTGAAACATAACCTATTATACTTGGAACAATATTGAAGTTAGAATATGATGTTATCTTAAGTTGTACTGGAGTGGTGAGTGGGGAAGCATTGCGGGAAGCCTTGGGGAGGGGGAGAGAAAATTGGGGATATTGGTACGGGGTTAAAAATTGAAATATGAATTGAACTGATGATATGTCAATATTTTCATGAAAATAAAATTGTGTTTAAAAAAAAACAATTGCCAGCTATTTTCTTAGTTGGCAACTAAGGAGGAGCAGGGGACCTTTGAAATGGTGGCAACTATGCTGTTCCCCACGATACATCCAGACATTGTTTTTACAATGATATGATGTTATAACACTACTGCATATGCAGAAAAAAGGAGGTTCCATCACTGACAAAGTACATGACGACACATTTAGCGTGCCTCATAATGATTGAATAACACTGTTATGAATTGGTGTATCCAGTTTGACAATCATGAATGGAATGCTATTTTCATTAGGATTTTGTGGGAATCTTCAGCAGCCATTTCTTTAGTTGGTGACCAAAGAGGAGCAGGGGACATTTGGAATGGTGGCAGCCATGCTGTTCTCCATGATATATCCAGCCTTTTTTAAAACGATGTTATAATGTTACTCTCATGCAGCAAAAAAAGGAGGTTCCATCACTGATGAAGTACATGACAACACGGCTGCACAACCCCTTTTCAAAGGAAGGGCAGAATACATAGGGAGGGTCAGATCCAAATTCAAGAAAAAGTTCCCTGAAATAAATGCCCTTTGGCAGAAGGGGTGCCACAAAGTCAGAGCATCAGCCGGGGATTCAACTTGCTGGGAAACAGCAGCAACCCCGAGGTGTGGAAAAAGTCAGAGCAGGTATGACTTGATGGTGGAGGAAAATAGACTGGAAAGGAAGGCCTTGCGGGACGCGGTGCAGGAAAACATGGATGTGAAATGCTCCCTCCAAGCTGTGGAGTCTTGTGAGCAAAAACTCTACTTTGTGAGCTACCAGCATTAAAGTTGTGAGCGAGCGCTTTGGCTACTGCATAAATTAGTTTGCTCTGGAACCATCCTTTCTGAGCTAAGATAAAAATCTGCGAGCCAGAGGCTAAAAAACTGAGCTAGCTCACACTAACTCAGCTTAGAGGGAACACTGGTAGTTAATGCTCTCAAATCTATGGGTGAAATGATGCCGTCCAAGCAACAGGAAGGGCCATCTCATGCAATAAACCAATTTGGTGAGCCTAAAAACCTGCCGTAACTATTAACACAGATAGTAATGTTTCTGTTCCTGCATCAAAAAAGAATAATTGAATCATAGAATTGGAAGGTACCTCCAGGGTCATCTAGTCCAACCCCCTGCACAATGCAGGAAATTCACAAATACCTCCCCCTCCACATTCGTAGTGAGCACTGTTCCATGCTCAGAAGATGACAAAAAAACCTCCAGGACTGTTTCCTGACCCCAAAGTGGCAATCAGCATTTCCATGGGCATGTAAAAAAGGGCCAGAAGAACTAAGCACTGAGACAACCCTTCCTGCCCTCCCTCTCATGATCTGCCTAAGTTCACAGAATCCGCATTGCTGTCAGATGGCCATCTAGCCTCTGTTTGAAAACCTCCAAAGAAGGAGAGCCCACCACCTCCCAAGGAAGCCTGTTCCACTGAGAAACCGCTCTGTCCGGAAGTTCCTCCTAATGTTTAGCTGAAAACTCTTCTGATTTAATTTCAACCCGATGGTTCTGGCCTGAGCTTCTGGGGCAACAGAAAACAACTCCACACCAATCACTAGATGACAGCCCTTCATATCACCTCTCAGTCATCTCCTCTCCAGGCTAAACATACCCAGCTCCTTCAACCTTTCCTTATAGGACTTGGTCTCCAGACCTTTCACCATCTTCGTTGCTCTCCTCTGGACACGTTCCAACTTGTCTATATCCTTCTTAAATTGTGGTGCCCAAAACTGAACACAGTACTCTAGGTGAGGTCTAACCAGAGCAGAGTAAAGTGGTACCGTCATATCCCGTGATCTGGACACTATACTTCTGTGCATGTGTTGACTGCAAGGTTGCTCACATTGACCTTTAGTTTCTCAAAATGTCTATGTTCATGTTCTCTGTTTATGGTCTTATCTGTTAATGTTTGATCCCCCTCCCCACAATAAAGCATATTTCAACTTGCACATGGATAGCTTGTGCTGTTCTCTACTGCAAACAACGGGCAGGTTGCCGATTAGGTTAGTTTCATAGTTATGCTTAAAAGACTACATTGTCTGTTTTCAGAAGAAATTTTTATTACCAAACACTTAGAAAATGTATTTCTCTAACTCCCCCCTCTCACACCCACCAAGGACAACAAAATACAACACAGAATCAGAAAAGATAACAGATCGCCAAGTATTTATGACATAGGGTAGGAGGTATTCTTGGAGCTATAAAGGGGTCACCGGAAGTCTTAGGTTGTGCCCCAGGTCAGATACCTCCCCAACATCACCCCAACCAGAAGCCTCTATTGGAGGCCCAGCTGTTCCTTGAGATGTTGCATGTCCTTTTCCAGGCTCTCCATTCGACGCGTCATAATTCTCTCTGTGTGTGTTGGGAAGAGAAAGCCGGGTTATTTCTTTTCAGAGAAAACTTCACTCGCTTCCTAAAACACTCAGAAGACACCAGAAAACGTGCTGGGCTCCACACTGGGGACCCCTGCTCTACCACATTTTATGCCTGCTTTTCAGGGCTCTTTTTGTAGAAAAAGCCCAGCAGGAACTAATTAGCATAATAGGCCACACCCAACAGCAGAAACGCATTAGCATAATAGGCCACACACCCCAACAGCACAGTTCATTAGCATATTAGGCCACACCCCCATGTCTTCCCTTGACTTGCCCAGTTGCCCCACGGCTCCGGGATGCCTGGCAAGCTGGCCCTTAAATGTCTCCCCGATCCTTCCAGGGCCCCCCCGGCCAGCCTGCTTCGGAGTCGCATGGGGGGGTCCGCTCTCCAGGCCTTCCCTCTGTAGCCACGAACACAGACGTTTTAGCTGTTGTGGGCATGGCCAACTCTGAAGCCAGCCAGAACTCCGTTCCTGTGTGTTCCTGCCCAAAAATAGCCCTGCTGCTTTTTAATATTAAAAAGCTGGTAGATCTGGTCACTGATCTCCCAGGCAACATCAAGTTCAAACGGATTATTGACTGACAATATTTGTGGATACTGGGGAGGACAGGAACGTGCAAAGTCTGAGATTGCAAGCTGAACCTGCAACTTGTGAGACTGTGAGCAAAACAGCATTGGAATATTGCATGTAACGTCCAGGAAGACACATGCAACACTCCTTTGACTTACAGACTAAGCCCCAGATTTCCTGGGCCCAAGTTTGGCAGATACATTATTGTTCTCACTGCATGTGTTGGGAAGGGAAAGCAGTGGGGTTTTTTTATTTTCAGAGTAAACTTCAACACTCCTAATTCAGTGGCTAAAGAAACTCACTTGTCGCAAGCAATTGAACCTCCAGGGATTTGACGGTTTCGATGATCCCCTTGTTGGGGTTCCCAGTAGTCCCTGCAGGGGCTGGCAAGTTTGCCGTTGCCACCGGCTCCTCTTGTGGCCTGCGTTGTTCACCAGAAGACCCTAAAGTGTGACACAAAGGATGTTTGTAAGGGGTGGTATGGCAAGAAAAGTGTGCCACAGCAGTGTGTATCATAAGCCTTGCACAGAAAAACTGGGCAAATGGTGATACTGCCCTATCAGGTACAGGAGAAGATGATGGGCAGTCAGGAGAAGGTGAATGCTCTTCATCTCCCAAGCTGCAATCTTGCCACTTCCTCCATGACCTCTGCTGCCTCCTCCTCAAGTTGGGGAGGAGCTGTAAGGTGGATAAAGAATGATGGCAAGAACCCATGAGTGATCGATACTGAGCATTAGTGAAACATGAATTGTCAATTTGATCACTTGTTCAGCAATCTTTTCCGTCACTCTAGTAGCAATTTATGGGATAATTTCTGTAGATGTCTTTGAGTGGAACACTGCTTTCCTCAGTTCTGAACATATTTCTCTCTCTCCAGTTTTCCAGTACTTATGGGCATTAGAAAAAGGCAAACTTTTCTACTTTTCTCAGAATACTATAGGTAACACTGTATGGAGGTTATCCTTGGGTTACAACACACACACACAACAAATAGTGTGACATTGCATGCAACACAACAGATCCAAAAGTGTTCCTTACTTTATAATATCTGCACCAACACCTTGCATCTGAAGGCCTTTACCAATAGAGGTACAATTTAAAGTAGGATTTCATAAGGGGAGGGGTTGAAATGGCTGTTACTGTGCGGTATGGAAATAGAAATGAAGATGTTGTAGGCTTGACATTGCCAGTTCTCACTGGGCCACCATTCATGGATGGAGGGTAGGTTGGCCAGCTCCAGATTGGAAGACTCCTGGAGAATGAGGGTTGGAGCCTGGGGAGGACAGGGACCTCAGTGGTCTATGCAGCCATAGCGTGCACCCTCTGAAGCAACCATTTTCTGCACAGAAACTGATCTCTGTGGTCTGGAGATGGCCTGTAATTGCAGGGGATCTCTAGGTCTCACCTGGAGGTGTGCAACCCTATGCATTTGAAGTCAATCTATACCCTGGCTATCTGTTTTATGAAATGTTGGTGGGGGAGCATTACCTTCATTCCTGTGGTCCTTCCGTCGTGGGCGCCCTGCAGCCTCCCACAAACACAGAAATTGTTTGTAGTGTGGGAGGGAGTAACAAGTCTTCCTGGGGTTGTATTGTCGTGCCTCCAGGGCAACCATGAACTTAGTCTTCAGGTGCTTAAACTTTGCACGGCACTGTTCTGGAGTGCGTTCATAGCCTTTCTTCTTGAGGTTCTCTGCAACCGCAATATAAATTTTCTGGTTCTTCCAGGAGGTGCCAGCCATAAGCTGCTTTGCGTGTCTGTGTTCAATGAAGGACAGCATTTGCTTGACCTCATCCTGTTTCCATTTAGTTCTTCTCATCTGGGGAGGCATGTAGATCAAATGAGCAATCAAAAATGTGAGTGCCCCTACTAAACAGTAGTCTGTGAGATTCAATTTTAAGGGAGCCAATCATTTGCCCTCTCCCCTGCAACCACTGAAATTTCTTACCAGTCTGAGCTACTGAAATGCATTCTGGGTAATGAAATTGATGAGGGTTGCTCTAGCGATAGCTAGCTGTTGTGATAGACTTAAAACAGTTATGGAGGAGATGGTGATTTTAAGACTGCCAAATTCCAAGTGAGAGACCACAAAATAAACATTGCACTCAAGCAGGAAATGTTCCAAAAAGGTTTTGGTCAATGAAAACATGTATAGTCTCCACCTGGACACCCAAACTTCTCCCCACCACTGGCCCCCCTTCAGAACATCACTGAAAACATAAGCCATGTGTAACACATTAGTTTTATCCTTCAGCAACTCAACACCCTGTATGAAGGCCTCCTCCTTCTAACTTCGGCAAAAGCAACCATTTATTACCTTTCTAAAAACTTTCGCATTTTTACAACAGTAATCACTGGGATGTTCAATTGGTCTCAATGCAGGATTGGAGTCCCAATGTAGGATTGCCCCCACTGGAATTCAATGCCTCCCCCCGCATTGCTACATCTGTACATTTGTAGGGTGCAACATTCTGGAGAAAATGGCAGTGACCACCCCCACACCCATTCAATAAATGTAATTATACAGCAGGTATTGAAAGTTTCTCATCAAAAGAAGCATCAGATGCATTGTCGCCATCATTGTAATCCATCCGGGATAAAGGATGCCATTAACATGCAGAGATTCTTTAATGCACCTCCAAGATGATGACCAGTGAGTAAGCGCAAATGAGGGAGTCTTGAAGAGAAATGGTGAACCTGTTTTCAGAAAGAGTTCAAAGCCAGTGGACTAATGCTAATGCACATGCACAAACACTGAACAGCAGCAATTTAAGGAAAGGAATGCTACTGCGCAGCTGCAAGCCTTGACACTGACCTCGGCCACTCCACTGGCAGCTCAAATTGACAGCAGCATTTTGAAGGACAGAAGCCACACCCTTGCACAGCATTCTGTACGTTGTAGAATGGCACATCATAAAAAGGACCTACCTCTATTCTACCATGTGTTCATTCAGTGAGAATCTACCGCCAATCGTAGCACTGAAAACAAGTTTATGCACATCCATCACATGTGATTAACTACACTCAAGCTTCCTGAAATTTCCTTTTTATGCGATGCCCCTGAATTGGTTTGTGGCAAACCAATGATACGAATGTTTCACAAGATGCCTGAATCTCAACTCACTATGCCATATCAAACCGTATTTTGGAAAGTGCTTCTTCAACTTCATAGTGTTCTGTCTGGGAGCTTTTCCTGATAGGAGCCTGACTGAATATAAACCTTAGTGAATTGTGTGTACTGGAGCAAACAGAGGGTTTGTTATCTACATTACCTCTCCCAATTACCTTTATGCCAATCCACAAAATTAACTAAGGTGAAAGTCTGTGGTGAAGATTGTCGTGGTAAAATATTAATTTTGAACGCCGAAATTCTTCCCAGCAGCGGCAAATTCAAGGCATCCCACTTCCTTATATCTTGTCGGATCTTCTTCCATAACGTTTCATAATTATTCTTAAAAAGATCTATATTTTTCATGGTCAAATCAGTTCCTAAGTACTTAGTTTTTCTTGACCACTTCACATTGTATTTTATCTTGTATTTCTTGTTGTTTTTGTTTTGTTATATTTTTGCATAACATCTTTGTCTTTTTCTTGTTAACATAAAATCCGGCCAAGTCTCCAAAGTCCTTAATCAAGTCCATTAAAATCGGTAAAGTCTTTAACGGCTCTTCCACCAAAAACATCACATCGTCTGCAAACGCCCTATATTTATAAGAAAAGCCTCTCAACTTCAGCCCTTTAACCTCATCATCCTCTCTTAGTTTTATCAATAATACTTCTAAAATCCAGATAAACAAAAGTGGGGATAACGGGCACCCCTGTCTAGTACCTTTTTGCACTTCAAAGAATTCTGTAGTTTCTTTATTTACAATCAATGCTGTTCTTTGATCACTATAAATTGCCTTAATTAAATTTTAAAAAGACTGACCAATATTTAATTTTTTCATCACTTGAAACATAAAATCCCAATTCAGATTATCAAAAGCTTTTTCCGCATCAACAAATAAAAAGGCAACTTCTTTCTCTGGGTGCTTATCATAATATTCCATTGCATCAACCACCATTCGCAAATTGTCTCTAATTTGTCTATTTGGTAAAAATCCCGCTTGTTCTTCTTTAATAACCTCTTTTAAATAAACCTTCACTCTGTCAGCCTATATCTTGGCATATATCTTATAATCATTGTTCAGAAGAGAAATGGGTCTGTAATTCTTAACATCTGTCAAATCTTGTCCTTCTTTGGGTATCAGCGATATATTAGCTTCTTTCCACGATTCCGGAATTTTCCTCGTCTCTCTCACATCATTCATCAAGCGTACAAAAGTAGGGGTCAGCTCATCTTTTAATTTTTTATAAAACTTTGCAGTAAATCCATCTGGTCCTGGAGCTTTTCCCAACTTTGCATCATCTATTGCTTTCCAAACCTCTTCCTTTTGTATTATAGCATTCAACAACTCTTTATCATCATCTTGAAGATTTGGTAACTCCACATTGTCCAAATATCTCTTTATCTTCTCTAAATCTATATTTTTCTTTTGGAATAATTTTGCATAGTACTTTAAAAAAGCCCGTTTGATCCCATTCATATCGACCAGTTCTTTACCATCTACAATTATTCTATTTATTGTCCTTTTTTCTCTTCTATTTTTTAATTGCCACGCCAAATATTTTCCTGGTTTATTTGCTCCTTCAAATGACTTTTGTTGTAGTTTCTTTAAATTCCAATACATCTCTCGATTTGCCATCACATTCAACTGGTCTTGCAGAATTTGTATTTCCTTAAGTATTGCCTTCTTCCCCGTTTTTTTCTTCAGTTCTTTCTCTTTTTGTTGAATTTTCTGGCTCAAGTCTATTTGTTGTGCAATTCTTTCCTTTTTGTCCTTTGCATTTAACGAAATCAATAATCCTCTCATTATAGCTTTATATGCATCCCAACCTTTTTGTATTGTCGTTTCTTCATTTATGTTCCTTTGAAAGAAATCCATAGATTCCTTACGTAATATCTCAATTACCTTTTTCTTGTCCAGTAAATCTTCATTAATTCTCCAATGCCATTGTTTGCTTCTTTCTTTCATTTTCCAAATTATTGGATTATGATCTGAAACATTCTTTGTCAAAATTTTTACCTTAGAGGTTTTCAAAGCCAGATCTTCAGACACCCAAATCATATCAATCCTTGAGAAAGACTGATGTCTATTTGAATAAAAAGTAAAGCCTTTAACTCCTGGGTTCCACTTCCTCCATACATCTTCCAATTTTCCTTGCTTCATTAATTTAAAAAAGCTCATTGGTAGTTTCCCAATTTTGTCATCCCTCTTTTTTGACTGACGATCCAATTGGTTATTCACCGTACCATTAAAATCACCTGCCACTACCATCTCGTCATAGTTCAGTTGATCAAATTCCATCATTAAATCTTGGAAGAATTTTTCTTTTGTACCATTTGGCGCATAAACATTAACAATCAAAAAAATTTTCTGGCACATCGTTACTTCCACTCCTATATATCTTCCATCATTATCTTTAAAGATTTCTTTTGGATTCAATTCTTTCTTCACATATGTTACTGTTCCTTTCACTTTTTTATCCGTTAGTGAGTAAAATTCTTCTCCCAATTTTTTATTTATCAAATACTTATTGTCAGTCTTCTTTATATGCGTTTCTTGTAGACAAATTACATTGCATTTCTGTTTTTCAAGCCAATGTCTTACTAATTTTCTCTTGTTGGGTGAATTTAGTCCATTTACATTCCAAGATAAAAAATTGTAATCCATATTGGTTTGTAATTAAATATCTCTAAAATCTGTTGAATTGTCCGCTTTAAACCTATATAGGTCATTTGTTGTCGTAATTGAGCATCTCAATGCTTGGTATGTGAATGACAATCCAAATGGTATCTCCCATCGGAATCTAATCTGCAACTGTTTCAGCTTATCAGCCAATTTCTTAATTTTTTTTCTTTCCAACAAAATCACTCTTGGAAGTTCCCTCAAAATTATTATCTTCTTGCCTTCAATCTCTAATGGGTCCGTAAATTGTTTTTTGAAAACATCCTCCTTAGTTTTCAAGGTGACAAATTGCACAATCACATCTCTTGGTAACTTTTTCCTCTCCGCATAAGCCGATTTCACTCTGTAGATCAAATCAAATTCCGAATCCAAATCTCCTTGATCTTCTCCCAAATATTCCGATTGTCAGAGAATCTAAAGTGTTTGAAAAATGGCAAAAAGATATATTGAGATTTGTATGGGCGGGAAGGAACCCAAGAATAAAGATGAAGATACTATGTGATGCAAAGGAGGCTTCCAACTTCCAAATTTAAAATTGTACCATGAAGCGGCATGCCTGGCGTGGTTGGAACAATGGATTAATCTAGACAACAAGAAACTGTTAATTCTTGAGGGATTTGATTGTAGATTTGGTTGGCATGCCTACTTATGGTACGAAAAAGACAAAATGGACAATTTTTTCAAGCACCATGTTATTAGAAAAACTGTGTTTGAGACTTGGATGAGATATAATTTTTTTTTTTAATGTGAGACCAATGTGGATAGTACCAGCAGAAGTGATTAAACCTTTTTCAAGGCATGATGGAAAAGATTGGCTATCCTATAGAGACATTTTGAAGGGAGAGGAGAAAAACTTTATAATAAAAGAGAAAGAAGAGTTGGATTTTGAGTATGATTGGCTAAATTATTGGCAAATTTATGATTTGTTTAAGACAGATAAAAAAAGATTTGGTTTTAGAGAAAAAAATAATGAGATGGAATGTATATGGGCTGAAAGGGGGAAAATGATATCGCAGTTGTATTCGCATTTTTACAACAGTAATCACTGGGATGTTCAATTGGTCTCAATGCAGAATTGAAGTCCCAATGTAGGATTACCCCCACTGGAATTCAGTGCCTCCCCCCTGCATCGCTACATCTGTACATTTGTAGGGTGCAACATTGTGGAGGAAATGGCAGTGACCACTCCCACCCCCATTCAATGAATGTAAGTATACAGCAGGTATTGAAAGTTTCTCATCAAAAGAAGCATCAGATGCATTGTCGCCATCATTGTAATCCATCCGGGATAAAGGATGCCATTAACATGCAGAGATTCTTTAATGCACCTCCAAGATGATGACCAGTGAGTAAGCGCAAATGAGGGAGTCTTGAAGAGAAATGGTGAACCTGTTTTCAGAAAGAGTTCAAAGCCAGTGGACTAATGCTAATGCACGTGTACAAACACTGAACAGCAGCAATTTAAGGAAAGGCTTTAACTTGATGCTACTGCGCAGCTGCAAGCCTTGACACTGATCTTGGCCACCACTGGCAGCTCAAATTGACAGCAGCATTTTGCAGGACAGAAGCCACACCCTTGCACAGCATTCTATACGTTGTAGTCTGGCACACCATAAAAAGGACGTACCTCTATTCTACCATGTGTTCATTCAGTGAGAATCTACCGCCAATCATAGCACTGAAAACAAGTTTATGCACATCCCTCACATGTGAGTAACTATACTCAAGCTTCCTGAAATTTCCTTTTTGTGCGATGCCCCTGAATTGGTTTGTGGCAAACCAATGATACGAATATTTCACAAGATGCCCGAATCTCAACTCACTATGCCATATCAAACCATATTTTGGAAAGTGCTTCTTCAACTTCATAGCGTTGGGAGCTTTTCCTGATAGGAGCCTGACTGAATATAAACCTTTTGTAGAAAAAGCCCAGCAGGAACTCATTAGCATAATAGGCCACACCCAACAGCAGGAACTCATTAGCATATTGGGCCACACCCCTGACAGCACAGCTCATTAGCATGTGAGGCCACACCCCTGTTTTACCAGAAGTGTGGTCATCCAGCCACATCCACCTTTTGCTTCTTATTCTGTTTACCTTGTTTGTTGTCAAAACCCAGGGCCTTTTTTTGTAGCAGGAACTCCTTTGCATGTTAGGCCACACACCCCTAATGTAGCCAATCCTAAGGAGTTTCTGCTGTTGGGTGTGGCCTATTATGCTAATGAGTTCCTGCTGGGCGTGGCCAACTTGGGAGCCAGCCGGAACTCTGTTCCTGTGCGTTCCTGCCCCAAAATAGCCCTGTGTGTGAGAGTAAAATACATTGTCAAAGGGTATCAACTGGTCTGTCTTTGCTGCCCTGCTGCAAATTGATCCTCCACTAGCATGTTTGATATTACTTTCTTTAAAAATCCTGTTAAGCAGAGGTTAATTGAAAAGCCCAGTCTTGATGTGATTTTCCATCTCTGTGTATCTTCTTACAACAAATTTGATGGCAATGCCAAACTGATTAAATACATGTTTATTTCAACAAATAATTTATTCATTCTACCTTTCTATCTAGCCTGGGGAAAAAAATGTTCCTATTAAGAGAATATAGAGAAGGATGTCTGTCCTTTCTTGAAATTGCTACATGAACAGCCACCTACTCAAAGCCTGTAAAGAGAGATATACAGTATAGATCCAGTCTTAATTTAGCTGTTGTGACACACAACTCTGCCTCTTATGTGAGGCAAGCAGGGGGTCAGGGGTCACCCTCTCTCCTTACTGACTACTTCCTCAACTAAAAAATGCCTTGAATGGCACAGTGGCTACCTAAAAGCAGAGAGCCAATTCCCTAACCTTACCCTTGCTGTTGCAAGATTTTTCCTTTGGTTTAGTGTTGTGTCCAGATGATGCTACTTAAGCAAAGGGTTTTTGACTGCTCAAGACTTTTAGTCAAGGAGCTTTAATCAGATTAAGGGGAAGGAGAAGCAGAGAACGGATACCCCAGCTCACAGGATGAGGTGCCTCTTTTCACTAGTGACAGGAAGCTTATATACCCCCCGGTCCCCCAGGTATGACAAAACTTCTCTCTCTCTTTTATTATTTATGTTTGCACCTGGAAGTCATGGCGACCTCTGGTCACTGACCCCTACTGGGGGCCTGGAGAATATTCAAAGAGGCGGCTGAATAAAGCCTGCCCCTGTCCTCCAGCCTCTGGGATTTCAAGGAGGTCTCCCATCCAAGTACTTGCCAGAGTCGACCCTGCTCAGCTTCTGAGATCTGATGAGATTGGGCTTGTCTGGACTATCCAGGTCAGGGCCCAAAACTCCTCTCTTGATGAGCACCCCAGCTTTGGCACCCCAGCTTTCAAAGCAAATCTCTCTCTCTCCTACACGTAATTTTGGAAATATTTCTTTTACTTAGTCATAGGAGATACTTGTTCATTTAGAAGATTTATTTACATTATTTACAGTCCACCTTTCTCACTGGGACTCAAGGCAGATCACACAGAGTGAGTCAATGCAATCGACAGGATGGGACAATTCAATAAACAATGAAATAGGATTTGGGTTGTGGAACCACCCAGAATTTTTTTTAAAAAAAAACAGAACTGAAGCAAAGTGTTAACATGACACATTATGTGAGACAAAATTACAAAGGAGGATCCTGTTTAGTGCAAACTATACACAGTAGTATAGTACAGCCCCTAATAATGTATCCAAGTAGCTTTGTGAATCATTTTGTATAGTGCTACCCTATCGTTTGTGTAGAAAGCCTTGGTGTAGTGGTTAAGAGCAGCAGACTCTAATCTGGAGAACTGGGTTTGGGGTCTGCCAAGCAATGTTCCGCAATGCATGTGCTTCCTGAACATTCCCCAAATTTCAGGGACAGTTCGGGCGGTCTGGGAAATGGAAATTTCCCAGAAATTGAAACATTTCCCAGAAAACCCAGCATCAACAGAGCAAACTCTCAGGCAATGATGGGGGTGGAATTCTCTTCAGTCTGGGAAACACCAATAGGCACTCTCCAGAACTACTATTACTACTACTACTACTACTACTACTCATCATCATCATCATCATCATCATCATCATCATCATCATCATCATCATCATCATCATCATTATTATTTTTATAACATACATTCCTTGGGTTACGTTACATTTTTAGTCTATTTATCTTGCTTATTTTATAACCAGTTATAAACTCTTGATCATAGTTTAAAATAGTATTCTTCATCCTTTCCTTGTAAAACAACATTCAGTCTGTCCATTTCTGCTAATTCCAACAATTTTTGAATTATGTCCTCTCTTGAAGGTGTTCTCTTCATTTCCCAACATTTAGCCAGTAAAATTCTAGCTGATGTTACCATATACAAATCATTTTGTTTGTAACCATCCGGAATCATATTCAACAAAATGATTTCTGGTGAAGGCTAAGTTAATATTCAGTATTTCTAATATTATCTTACGTAATTTTAGCCAAAATTCTGAACTTTCTGACATCTCCACCACATATGATAAAATGTTCCTACATTGGTTTTACATTTCCAACACTTTTTTATAACAATTGGATAACATTTGGCTGTTTTGTCGGGGACCAATGCCATCTGTGAAACATTTTATAAATATTTTCCTTGTATGGTGTTGCTCTCATAAATTTTGTTACCTTCCACATTTTGGACCAGTAGTCTAGACCTATATTATGACCTATATCCTGCATCCATTTAATCATTATTGTTTTAACAATCTCATCTTGCATGTAATCGTCTAGCATAAAATTATATAATTTCTGAATCATTTTATCATTCGTAGACAGCCAGATCTTATCAAGTTCATTTTTTGTTCCATAAAAGCAGACTCTATTATCCTTATTATATCTGGTTTTTAATTATAAGTTTTCCCACCACGTCAGTTTTAAATTTTGTGAAAGTAGGATCTCATCCGATTTTAATTTATTGTTTTCTCATAGCTCTCTCTTTTTTCTTTAGTAACAAATGTAGGTTTTATGAAGGCTTCTAGCGGAGATACCCATTTTGGAGTTTTATGATAGTAATGTTCTTTTATGCTCTTCCAGACTTTTATTAATGCTCCTTTTATCATATGTTGTTGAAAATTTGTATGTATTCTATCTTTTCCATACCAAACATATGCATGCCATCCCATGCATAAGTCATGACCTTCTAATTTCAAGCCTCTTATATTTTCTAAAGTTAACCAGTATTTTATCCATACAAGGGAGGCTGCTTTATAACATAAATTCCAGTTAGGTAGGCTAAACCCTCCTCTTTCTTTTCTGTCTTGTAAGATTTTCCATTTAATCCTAGGTCTTTTAGAGTGCCAGACAAATTGGCTGGTAATTTTGTCAAGATCTTTAAAGTACTGTGTTTTTCTTAGAATTGGCAAATTTTGGGCTAAAAAGAGAATTTTTATCACTGCTATTTTCCCCATAAATGGGGACTCTCCAAAACTTGACAGGCACTGCTGGCTGCATTGAAAGATGCTGTGGGGTCGAGCTCATCAGTAATGACCTTGGTTCCTCAAGCCGCCATATCAAAGCACGACACCTTTAGTTTCTACATTTGACTCTCTTCTCCATTCTCTCAGTGCCCATAGCAAACCTCCACATCTTCCTTCCAGAGCCAGAAGTCCACCCCTCCTTTGCTGGGTTTTGCAGTGAGTTGGAGAGGATCGGATTTGAGAGATAGAAGGAACAAAGAGCTACGAGGAAGCTGATCAGCTTTGCTGGGCAGGGGGATCGCTCCTTGTGTGTGTGTGTGTGCGCGTGCATGCGTGCCATGTTGATCAGTGGGGCTTCACTTCCTTTTGTTGTGCTGTGGTTTGCTGGGCCAGGGTTCTGTGTGCCAGTGCCACCCAACCCAGGGCTTTGCTTTACTTGGGTTTCTATTCTCTACCCCCACCCCACCCCTCCTTTTTTGATCTTCTGGCTTTCTTTCTGCTGGGCTTTGGGTGTTTGTGGGTTCAGCGCCATGAGGGTGAGACCGGGTGGAAGGGGTGGTCATTCTGGGAGGAAGAAGCCCTCATCCTCCTGTATACCAGAGGGCCCTGTCCCTGGGCACCAAACACAGCCCCTCCCAGAAGATGTTCTCAACATGTCATGCAGCAGGGGTCTTGGAGCCTCCTTCCTCTGCTCTGTCCATGGGGCTCTCACAAGACGCTAAACAGTCTTTGGCACTGCCCACTGCCCAGACAGCAGCAGTTGATAACACTGGAAGGGAGGACTCCAATGGCAGTGAGGGTGGTGGTGATGGTGAAGCATCCGCCACTTCCACATCACAACTCCCTGCTGCTCCTGCTGCCATCGGTGGTAGACCCCTCTCTAGCAGTCCACAGGCCAGTGACAGAAAGCAGCAGTGCCTCCCACCTGCTCCAACCGTGGCTGTGGGGTCATGTTTCCACTCTACCATGTGGAAACACTTCAGCATCATCCCCAGTGACCCCTGTGTGGTGGAGCGCCAGGTGTGTGGTGCCCATGTCCGGAGGAGCAGGGACCAGTGTGCCCTCTAAGTTGACTTAGTGTGAGCTAGATCACAGTTTTTTAGCCTCCGACTCACACATTTTTGTCTTCTCAGCTCAGGAAGGATGGCTCCAGAGCAAACTAATTTATGCAGTAGCCAAATTGCTGGCTCAAAACTTTAATGTCAGTAGCTCACAAAGTAAAATTTTTGCTCACAGGACTCCACAGCTTTGAGGGAGCATTGGCAGAGACACCCAGCTCCTGTCCTCCAGCATACTCCAGTGGCACCTCAAGAGGATGCACCCTAGTGTGTTGGCACTGAGGAAAGGAGTGGTAGCCAGTAAAAGATGGAGGAGGTCCACTACCTCTCAGCAGGGAAAAGAAGGGGGCGAACAGGAGGCTCCTCAAAGAAAGGCTCTGGGCACCATGGTTGGAACCCCAAGGCCAACCGCCCTCTGAGAGTTCATGCCCCCAGGGATGGAGACAGTGCCATCCAAAAGGGCAAGGGGGAGGGCTGAGCAGTCATTTACCTTGTTAGAAGAAGAAGAAGAGAAGAGATTGGATTTATACCCCGCCCTTCACTACCCACAGGAGTCTCAGAGCGGCTTACAATCTCCTTTCCCTTCCCCTCACCACAACAGACACCCTGTGACGTAGGTGGGGCTGAGAGAGCTCTTGACAGAAACTGCTCTTTTTTCAAGAACAGCTCTTATCAGAACTACATCCAGCCAGGTGCAAGTGGAGGAGTGGGGAATCAAACCCGGCTCTCCCAGATTAGAGTCCGCGCACTTAACCACGACACCAAACTGGCTCTCTCAGCAAGAGGATTGCCGTGGGTGGCTAATCCGTCTCCTGTAGGCTTTCATCGGCTGCTGCACCACCTGGCTCCTGGTACACCATCCCCTCAAGGAGGACCATGAGCCAGCAAGTCTTGCCTGCCATGCACCACTCCACGATGACACAGGTCAAGGCAGAGCTCTCCAGAGTGCAAGGCCAAACTGTCCATGGCAGACTTTTGGAGCGGCCGGCAGCACGGCTACCTCTCCCTCACACCCACTGGTGGCAACCGGAAGACCTCTCTGTCCAGATTGTTGGCCCCAGGCCCCAGAAGGGGACGTTCCTGTCATGCATCTGCAAGATGGTTCTGCTCCACAGGCAGGGTATGGATGCAGACCACATGGTGGTAAACATCACTGCCATGAATCAGAGTAGCCTGAGGGAGTGGTTGGGTGGAAGCAACATCGTCTCTGGTCATGGATGCTGGCAGCAGTGAGGGCTGTGTGCCACAAGGTGAGGGGTGCTCTGGGGCTTGGGAGCACTGCCAAGCCCACCTGGGATGCTGCCACTGTAGAGCTCGAGACCTGCAAGCGCCTTGCACTGCTGGCAAGGTGGTTGCAGGGCATGGCCAACTTTCCAAGGCAACTTGGGTGTCTGTTGCACTGGGTGGGCTTTGAGCCCTTCTCTCACCCACCCTGCTGTCAAGGGGTGGTTCTCATTCAGTGGTCCTTCTCTGTCTCACTGTGGGCAAGGTTACCACAGTGCATGACCAATCCTTCTTGGGCATTTGGTTGGGGTCTGCGATCCGAGTTACCGACACCAATGCCCTTATATCGGCTGCAAGCCAGAGCCTGGGTGGGGGGCACATGACATATGGTATTTGGGAGTTGGGGGCCACCCCTTGTTCCAGGGCTCCAGAGCCATCCCTTTTCACTTGCTCCACTGGCAAGGTGGCTACAGTGCATGGCATATCCTCCCCAGGCATTTGAGTGTAACATGGGTCAGCAGTTTGAGCCAGCCTCTCACTCACACCACTATCAAGCCATCCTCTCACTTGCACAGCTGTCGGCCAACCCTTTTCAGTGCCTGCCTTGAGTCAACGGTCTTTGAGGGATGCTGTGGGGTCGAACTCATCAGTAATGACCTCGGTTCCTCAAGCTGCCATATCAAAGCACGACACCTCTAGTTTCTGCATTTGAGTCTCTTCTCCATTCTCTCAGGGCCCAAAGCAAACCTCCACATCTTCCTTCCAGAGCTATCGTCTTGCGCTTGCACCACTGGCAAGATGATTGTGGCGCTTCTCCAGCCCTTCCGGTGTCTCTGATGTCAGTCGCTACACTGCTTGAGCATGCCCAGTCATGTCCCACCCAGATTTTCCATCTTGCCTGGATGGGTCCAGACATAGAGCGTTTGGGAGTGGGGGGCCCCCTCCTTTTGTTCCAGTTCTCCAGGGTGGGCCATCCACTTTCACTTGCACTGCTGGCAGAGTGATTGCAGTGCATGCCCAATCTTTTCGGGATGTTCAGTTGGGGTCAGAAATTTGAGTCACCATCACCAACGGCGTCTTCCATATAGCAGCTGCAAGCTGGGGTCTGGAGTGGGGGCTCCCAACACATCATATTGCATCCAGGAGTCTTCTTTTTCTTCCATGGCTCTGAGTCCAAAGCCATCCCCTTTCACTTGCACAGCTGCAAGGTGATTGCAGTGCATGGACAACCCTTCCTTTTACTGGCTGGCAAGATGATTGCAAAGCATGGCTGGCAAGATGATTGCGGAACGTGGCCAAGGCTGTACAGTCTTCCTTTTTGTTTGACCATTTGTTCCAGGGCTCCAGAGCCATCCCCTTTCACTCGCACCACTGGCAAGGTGATTGTGGCTCAAGTCCAGCCCTTCTGATGTATCCAATCAAATACCTCGCTGAGTCCCCTGGGAAGTAGGATTCACATTCTAATCAGAATATCTCTCCCACTTTCAGCTACTGGCTGCAAACCATGGCCTGGGTGGGAGTTTCTGAAGGTAAATCTTTAAGGAGAATTTTACATGCAATCTTTCCAATCCTCCCAACTCAGTCCAAACAACCTTAGCAGTTGGCATCTTAGTGACTCTTAATACCTGTCTGTCTATTAAACCATGGATAATACCATTTGCCTGATCATTTTTAGCAAACCATGCAGTCTGTTGCTCTGCATCATTGGTTGGACAGTCAGTCTGTTGTTGTTGTTCAGTTGCACAGTCGAGTCCGGCTCTTTGCGACCCCATGGACCAGATCATGCCAGGCCTTCCTGTCTTCTGCCGTCCTCTGAAGTTGGCTCAATTTCATGTTCGTTGCATCTATGACACTGTCTAACCATCTCATTCTTTGACCTTCAATCTTTCCCAGCATCAGGGTCTTTTCCAGTGAGTGCTCCCTTCTCATTTGGTGGCCAAAGTATTTGAGCTTCAGTTTCATTATCTGGCCTTCCAGGAAACAGTCAGGGTTGATTTCTTTTAGGATTGACTGATTTGATCTTCTTGCAGTCCAAGGGACTCTCAAGAGTCTTCTCCAGCACCATAGTTCAAAAGAATCTATTCTTCGGCGCTCGGCCTTCCTTATAGTCCAATTCTCGCAGCCATACATGACTACTGGGAATACCATTGCTTTGACCATGCGGACTTTTGTTGGCAGGGTGATGTCTCTACTTTTTATCATGCTGTTAGTCTGTATAACAATTCAAAAGCCTTTTTCAAAGAGATGGGCATTCTTTCTCTCCAAATTAGATAGCTGTTCTTAGTGAACCTATCTATCCAGTGACCATCCTGCACATCACAGTGCTTAAACTGGACAACCATAACCCCTGTTGGCAGAGTAATTAACACCTCAGAGGTGTGCAACCTGATTAAAAAGCAGATGAAGATCTATTTAGGAACTAACATACTTGCTAGGAAAGAGGAGAGGCAGAGATAGGTTCCAAACCACATCTCTAGCTGAGAGAGACGGACTGTATGTAGAACTTCTGAGATGAAAGAGGAAATTGCCCTAAGAGGAGAGAGAGAGAGAGAGAGAGAGAGAGAGAGAGAGCGAGCCTGAATGCAGAACTTCTGAGAAGAAACAGGAAATTGCCATAAGAGTAGCAATCTGGAGGCAGAGGAAGAACGACACTTAACAGGAGAGAGAACGTGCTGTCCTCACTATCCTATCTAATTGGCTTCTTCATGCACCCTTCAGGGTCTTCTTTGTACACCAGATAGTGCCTTTTCAAACAAAAATGAGGCTGCACCATAGATCTATACAGGGCATTACAATATCGGCCATTTTATTCTCAACCCCTTTCCCAATAAACCCTAACGTAGTTTACCTTTTTTACTGCTGCGGCACACTGGGTTGACAATTTCATTGAGCTTTCCACTATGACCCCAACATCTTTCCCCCTCTCAGTCTCAGCAAGTTCAGACCCCAATAACCTATATTTGAAGTTGGGATTTATGGTCTCAATGTGCATCACCTTACACGTTCCAACATTGAACATCATATGCCACATTGTCGCCCACCTACCCAGATTGTGGAGGTCCTCTTGGAGCTCTTCACAGTCAGCCCTGGTTCTCACCATCCTGAATAATTTTGTGCCATCTGCTAGCTTGGCCCCTGCACTACTCACCCCTAGTTCCAGATAATTTATGAATACATTCAATTAACTAAATAGCACCAGCCTCAATACTGATCCTTGTAGGACCCCAGGGCTTAATTCCCTACATTGTGAGAACTGCATTTATTCCAACTCTTTGCTTTCTGTCAGTTAACCAGTACTTAATCCATAAGAGAACCTGTCCTCTTATGCCATAATTGCTAAATTTACTCAGGACTCTTTGGTGACATACCTTGTCAAAAGCCTTTGGAGAGTTGCTATGGCTGCTTCCTCCCAATCTTGCTGCCTCTTCGTCCTGGTCTCCAGTTGGTGTGAGGCTCTTACCGAAAGAGCAAGGATTTTAAAAAGGCAAAGGTGGGGGTGTGGCTTCTTCCAGCCACCCTACTGAGGGTATGTGCGTGCGTTCCCTTGCAACACTTGCTGACGGTCCTCGGTTTCAGCCAGTGTGAGTCACTTACCACACATAGCAGGGATTTCAATGTGAGAAAAGCGAGATGTGGTTTCTCCCTGCCACCCTACTGAGGGCATGCACGTGAGTTCCTATGCAGCACTTGCTGACTGTCCTTGGTATTTGCCAGTGTGAGTCACTTACCACACATTGCGGGGATTCGAAAGAGAGAAAAGTGAGATGTGGTTACTCCCTACCACCCCCTGAGGGCATGCACGCGTGTTCCCACGCAGAACTTGCTGACTGTCCTCAATTTCAACCAGTGTGAGTCATTTACCACACATGGGCCCCGGTCACATGAGAGGTTTTGGGCCAGGAGAGGGATGGATCGGGGGCGCAGCAAACGGGCGCGATCCCACTGCAACATCTGGGAAGTGTTGCGCACCCGTCCCCGATCCGGCCCTTCCGCCCAAAAAGCCGCAGCAAAACTAAATCACCTACCAAGGTGGACCTTCCAGCACGGCCACATCAAGCCCAGCCGTGGGATCGCCGGCACGTCCTTCTGCCGGCACATCCCAGGGTCCTGGCTGAACTGCGCATGCTCACACATGCGCAGTTCGGCAGCCTCCCTTTCCCCACCGTGGCTTCCCCCGCCATCTGATCCTGCAGATTTTTGCTGCTCCCCCCCACCTTCGCCAGCTTTCCGGGGGCAGCAGGCGAGGGGCGGAGGCGGCGCTGAGCCAACCCCTGATGCCCCTTTTCCCCGCCCCCCCCCCCCCCCCGTGTGGCAGGGACCTTCGTGGGGATTCCAAAGAGCGAAAAGCAAGATGTGGTTACTCCCTACCATACCCTTAGGGCATGTACCTGGGTTTCTACACAGCAGTTGCTGACTGTCCTTGGTTTCAGCCAGTGTGAGTCACTTACCACATAGCGGGGATTCCAAAGAGAGAAAAGCGAGATGCGGTTTCTCCCTTCCACCATACTTAGGGCATGCATGTGAGGTCCCACAGGGATAGCCTTCCTCACTGTCCCACCCTGTCAAAGATGCTGGTTTGGTAGGTACACGAGATAGGGCCTTTTCAGTGGCAGCCCTCCTGGGCCCGTCACTTTTGATCTTTAGGAGGCAGCTGCAGACAGTTCTATTTTTTGGGAAGCAGTCCAACATTCAGCTCCATAGGAAGAAAGGTGGCTAATAAGTATAAATATAATGAATAATTAAATAAATTATTTCTGATTAGGGGGTTGATCATATCTGCTTTTTAATATATCATCTATAATGTATTATGTATCATCTAGCTATCATCTGTCTATCATTTATCTATCAATATATCATCTATAATGTATTATGTATCATCTAGCTATCATCTGTCTATCATTTATCTATCAATATATCATCTATAATGTATTATGTATCATCTAGCTATCATCTGTCTATCATTTATCTATCAATATATCATCTATAATGTATTATGTATCATCTAGCTATCATCTGTCTATCATTTATCTATCAATATATCATCTATAATGTATTATGTATCATCTAGCTATCATCTGTCTGTCTGTCTATCTATCAATATATAATCAATCTTGTATTATCTATCATCTAGTTATCATCTATCTACCTGTCTGTCTGTCTACCCACCCACCATCTATCTTGCCAGGGCTTTTTTTCTGGGGGAACACATTGGAATTGAGTTCCAGAACCTCTTTTACAAAATTCTTTTTAAAAGGTTTAAAAGTTCATGAGTTTTCAGTATACAGATTGCAAACTTCATTTCGCTCTTGAGAATTCTAGCACCTCTTTTTTTAAAAGCCCTCTAGCTATCTAGCTATTTATCATCTATCTATCTAATATGTCAACACATGATGCACAAAGTGCCTTGTGTATGACCCACATATTAGATTACATGTGATTAGACAAGCACATGAAGTTGCTGTATACTGAATCAGACCCTTAGTCCATCAAGGTATGTATTGTCTACTCAGACTGGCAGCTGCTCTCCAGGGTCTCAGGTAACGGTCATTCACATCACCTACTGCCTGGTCCTTTTTACTGGAGATGGCAGGGATTGAACCTGGGACCTTCTGCATGCCAAGCATATGCTCTACCACTGAGCTACCTCCCCTTTCCAATTACGGAAGTCTGAAGCACAATCTGTTTATCGCATGTTTGCATATACAATTTCTGCAGGCATCTAGGTGTAGGCACCTAGCTAAATCCAGGAAAGTGCAACCTGAGAACAGGATCACATAGTGGTGTAGAGTGTAATCCTAAAAACACTTTCTGGGGAGTAAGCCCAATTGAATATGAACCTGAGTAAGATTCTGAATAGACCTGCCAAGTAGACCTATTAGAGGCATAATATTTTGCACTCAAGTGGCATTTAGAATTGTTCCCACAGGTGTGAAAATGTGTCACCAGCACCAGTCACTGGCTGAGCTTGCTTCAAAGCAATCTTGTGTACTGGATACCTTGTTCATTCACTTGCACTGTGCGTGCGTCCCCAGCAGTAATTCCAGAAGCTCTCCCCATCACTGCTTGCTTTACATCACAACTGGCTCTTAGAGGAGAGAACAATGGAATCTGTTCTTCTGTTTTCTCGTAGCTGTAGTGAATTGCTCCATTAAGCTCCACTGATAAAGCTTTGAGGGGAGAAATGTGAATGCTGGGTGGCTTTGTGTTTGTGTACAACTGTGCGTGTTGGAGTTTGCTTAGCCTAGACAAAAGAAGATGCGTCTAGTAATGTCAACCATGTCCAATATTTAAAAGGATGTCAGGAAGAGATGGAGGGAAGGAGAGAAGTTTGTTTAACACGTCCCCGGGGAATAAGGACCGGAAGCATTGCCGGCAATCCAGGCAAAACTCAAGTCCTTTTAACTCTGAAAAAAAAAATCATTGGGGATTTAATTACTGAACTTTTCAAACATCTGTTAAAACAGCACAGTGATAGACGAAATATGCTAAAAGAAGTTGGTTTGTGTTCTTCCACTGAGGTTCTCAAAAGAGGCTTGACATGTTGAATCTTTTACATATTGGCTCTTCTGGCTGCAGAACAGGAGACTAGATTACATGACCACAGGAGAACTTCCTTCCTGACACAAAAATCTACTTGGCTGTTATGGAGGACTCGCCCTCTTCCCTCCCTCACAAACAGGATTTCCCCTCTGTTTTTATCTTCCTTTCTGGCTGAGCAGCCCCTTTATCTATTTTCTTCTTATTTGAAAATGTATGGCTGTCCCACCCTATCATGTTATTATATTTTGATGCTGGCTCAGCCAAGAGACATGGCACACAAGAGGCTTTTGAAAGCTCAAAAACAAACAATACTTTATTCATTGTAGAAGGGAAAAGGTCAGGTGGAATCAGGGATAAAGAGTCTGAGTTGAATCAATAATAACGCTGAGGTAACTTAGTAATTTCACTGTGGCAGAAGGGGCCTTCTCTGGCCTGCAGGCCCTAATCCACCGTGCCCTCTGAGGGGGTCCCAACACCTGGAGAGGCTTTTCTCTCTCCCTGGTAATCCATCATCACCACCTGACCTTTGTAGGAATTAGTTGCTGGGAGGGTCAGGACTCCCAGTTTCCCTTACAAGTTCTGAGGCCTTGCCTCTGAGTCTCCTACTGCTCAGTGCCTGGTCACCATGGGGACAGTTTACTACCTTGTGCACCTCTGGAGGAATAGCCACTTGCCTTCTTCCTGGTGCTCCTTTTAAAATAGTGTGTCCAAGACGGTGGAGGTCTGTGTGGTACAGAAAACCATTGCCAGCATCCAAAGTTATAAAGTATTTATTAAAAAGAAAATGTTCACAAGCGTGCTTTTAGCACATAGCACCAGATTGAGCAAGAGAGTACTGGCCCAGCCCTCTCAGGAAGCAAGGATGGGGGGGGGGGAGAGAGAGAGGTGTACTGGTGCAGCCCTCCCAGGAGGCAAGGGCCGGGGTCTAGCAGGGCAGGTCATGGGCAAGGTTGCAGAGAGTAACCAGGGTCCAGTCCAAAAGTTAGGGGTTCCAGAGAGCAGGTTTAACAAAGTCCAGTCTAGGGTGAAGGAGCTCCAGGTAGCAAGTCCAGTCCAAGGTCAGGGTTTCCAGAAAAGCCAATTGTCAAGTCCAGTTCAAGGGTGCAGAAATCCAGTAACAGCAAGGATGGTGGCTCAGTAGAAAAAGTGTACATGTTGCATCTATAAACTGCTGTTTCTCCTGGCTGACTTAACAGGCTACACTCCCAGTCAATTCCTTGGCAGTCATCCTGAAACTACTCATCCATCGTGTCAGTTGACAGCTGATGATGGGCCATGAGTTTCACACTCCTCCTTTCCTGCAACTCAGCTTGCCTCTGACAGCATCAGCACTGCAGGGGGGTGGGTGAGCTAGGTGGGCTGGAAGTGGCTTCTGAAACCTTGTTTGCTGTTCCAGAGCTACAAGGCATTGGCTTGGTTTCAGCTGTAGGCTATGACTTCTGCTGGGGTAACCTGATCTCTTGTTGCTCTCCTCCTGGCTCAAAGCCAGCTGCAGCTGGTTGTTCAATTGCTGGCTAAGGGCCAGCTGCAGGTAGCTCTTTGTCTGCAGAATATGTGCTGTCACTGAGCACTGACTGACAACAATGGGATTCAAAAGAAATTGGTAAAATGCAATTCCTCTGTCCCTCTCTCTATACATGCCCTATCAGCTGTAAAAATATAGAACAGGCTCCTTAGTTTAGGAAGTTACAGATCTCTACAGAGTTCCCATCTTGAAGCTTCTTTCAGCTCTCCAGGACAGCACATGATTAAATGACCGTCTCCTCCTGACCATTAAGAGTTCTGTCTGCTCTGATGTACCCTGCACCAAAGAGAGCCAGTTTGGTGTAGTGGTTAAGTGTGCGGACTCTAATCTGGGAGAACCAGGTTTGATTCCCCACTCCTCCACTTGCACCTGCTGATGTGACCTTTGGTCAGTCACAAGCTCTGGCACAGCTGTTCCTGAAAGAGCAGTTTGTGTCAGAGTTCTCTCAGCCCCACCCACCTCACGGGGTGTCTGTTGTGGGAAAGGGAAGGGAAAGGAGTTTGTAAGCCGCTCTGAGACTCCAAGTGAAGGGCAGGGTATAAACCCATTCTCCTCTCCTCCTCCACATTCACATTGGTGCAGCTTCTGCGCAGGCGCAGGGAATGCTCTGAGAACGGCTTTGCCGCTGCCAGAGAGGGAGAGGGGGTGGGAGAAAGTTTGGCCGGCTGGTGGCTGTAAGCCACTCAGGCCTCGCCAGTGCCAGGGGTGGGGGGAGAAAGTTTGGCAGGCCAAGCTCAGGCCACGCCACTGCCG
>NW_015172004.1:2176027-2178712 GCF_001447785.1 Gekko japonicus | reverse complement strand
AGGCTTGGAGGGGCACGGGTATCACTGTGGGTGCCGGTGATGGGGGGGCAGGAGAGAAGGCTCACCTGCGGCTGCTTCCTTCTCCTCCCATGGAGCTTCCCCCCCCCGCGAGTATCACGGGTCCCCCTTCTTGTTACTTCTCTAAACTGGAAGTTCTGTCCCTCTTTCTGGCCTGAATGGGGGTCTTCAGCAATCCTCCCACTCCTCCTTGCCAACTTCCCAGTCCTCAGTCAGTGCTAAACTAAATTCTCTTCAGTCAGTTCCCCACTGTTTCTTCTCAACTGACGCTATCCAATGAAATCCGTTTGAGCAGCCTGTTGCTCAAAGCTTCTCTGGCTCTGTGAGGCATGAACCCTTCACAGTCAGTCACATATTTATACAGCACTTATGAGCGTTCAAAGCACAGTCCATCACTGCATAAAGTAATCTATCACCGAACAGCCTAATGGCTGATCGAGTCCCACCGCGGCCGGAGTGAGCTCCCGGCCCTTGTCCTAGCTCCCGCCCACCCAGCGGTTCGGAAGCCCTGCCCTTTAAAAAAAAGGCAAGTAGATAAATGGGTACCCACTCCTAGGTAGTGGGGGGCACCCTACCTCCAATGAAAAATTGGAGTGCAGTGGAGTGATGATTGGTCCAGGCGTCGCAGTGGTGTGGTGACGCAGCATGGTCAGAGCCTGCGGGACAGAGACCAACGGCTACAGCATCATGCAGCCGCGCGCCGTAAGACCACCCCAAGCAGCCGATGGAAGAGAGAAAAAGACCTCCGCCGAAGACACCGCCGCCTGGCAAGAACCCGCCATGGAAAAAAGGAAATCTCGGCTGCTTAGGTGCCTGGTAAGGCATTCACACACCCCCCCACACACACACACTGTGGCCCTAGGTAGGTGATTAAATGTTCAATGTAAACCGCTCCGAGCCTTCGGGAAGGAGCGGTATAGAAGCCTAATATGTAATGTAATGTAATCACAGCTGTACACCAGAATAGTGCTTTGGCATCAATTGACACAAGGGTCAGAGGGCCCCAACATTAGAGAACCTCCCAAGAATAATTCACCCTTATTTTCTTGGTCACTAATAGCTACTAACCCTGACCTGGATAGCTCAGATCTCAAAAGCTAAGCAGGGTCGGCCCTGGGTTATAGTTGGATGGGAGACCACTAAGGAAGTCCAGAGTCACTACACAGGGGCAGGCGATGGCAAACCACCTCTGAATGTCTCCTGCCTTGAAAACCCCACCAGGGGTCGCCATAAGTTACCTGTAACTTGATGGCAAGAAATATTGGCTACTAGGCATTGACCTAGATAGCCTAGGCTAGCCTGATCCCAGCATTAAGTTCACACCCTCAAAACTGGAAATGAGGTACCATGCAAGGGGACAGAGTCCTTATAGAGCCAGTTTGGTGTAGTGGTTAAGTGCGCAGACTCTAATCTGGGAGAGCTGGGTTTGATCCCCCACGCCTCCACTTGCACCTGGCTGGATGACTTTGGGCAAGCCATAGTTCTGTCAGAGCTGTTCTCTCAAGGACAGTTCTGGAAAGAGCTCTCTCAGCCTCACGTGCAGTGTTCCCTCTAAGCTGAGTCAGTGTGAGCTAGCTCACAGTTTTTTAACCTCCGGCTCACTCATTTTTTCCTTAGCTCAGGAAGGATGGCTCCAAAGCAAACTGATTGATGCAGTAGCCAAATCGCTCGCTCACAACTTTAATGCCGGTAGCTCACAAAGTAGAATTTTTGCTCACAAGACTCCACAGCTTAGAGGGAGCATTGCTCACAGGGTGCCTGTTGTGGGGAGGGGAAGGGAAAGGAGTTTGTAAGCCGCTCTGAGACTCCAAGTGAAGGGCGGGGTATAAATCCAATCTCCTCCTCCTCCTCCTCTATACCACAGTAGCACTCTGCCTGTCGGGTTTATGTTAATGAATCATAGAGTACTGGGGGGGGGATACAATTGGGAGAGGTGATATGCAATAGTGAGTGTAGCAAATAAATCTTCCAAGAAGTGCTGATTCTGACCTTTAAGGCCCTTAGTGGTCAGGGACCTACATACCTTCGGGACTGACTCTCTCAGTATACCCTCAATAGAGCATTATGCTCAGGTAGCAAAAATCTCCTGGTGGTCCCTGGCCCAAGAGAGTTCTGGCTTTCCTCAGCCAGGGCCAGGGCTTTTTTGGCCCTAGCCCTCATCTGGTGGAACTCTCTGCCGGAAAACATCCATGCCTTGCAGGATTTATTACCTTTCAGCAGGTAAGGCAGAGATGTATGGGACAGCAAGTAGTATGACTCTGTATTGTATTTTATTACTGGTTTTAACTTAACGCAGGCTATTTATTGTCCCATTCTGTTGTAAACCACCCTGAGCCCTGCTCACAGGGAAGGGCGGCCTAGAAGTCCAAATCTCTCCCTATATATAATTGAGTACTGAACATTCTATTTCGCAACATTCTAAATTTGGCCTCCTTAGTGTTAGGCCGGAAAAACTGCCACTCAGAATACACTGGCTGGGTTGACTGGCTGCTTTGTGCAGTCCCGCCCAGCGTTCCAAGGTCATCTGCATATGGAAGCTGATTGGACGTCACTCCATTCCACACCTCAAACTCACCCCCCCCCAAGGCAGTTGGGATTTTCAGTTGCATAACATACCTCATAGGGGATAGGAGAATGATGTCAGCTGCTCCCTAGGCAGAGGCTGTG
>NW_015172004.1:2167406-2173860 GCF_001447785.1 Gekko japonicus | reverse complement strand
GTTCCCCCACCCCCCTCCCACCCTCACCCACTACTGTTTACCTTACCACCATCCAGCCTATGCGTTCGTTACAGACATCTTTCTAGATCTCGTTGTATCGGTTTCGCAACGGGCTTTTCTGCTAGTAAATAAATAAATTGCAAAAAAGGTAAACTTAAGCTGTGGTCGCACCCACTGAATGATTCACTTTCAATCCACTTTCAGGGCACTTTCCAACTGGATTTTGCCAGTTCAGGCCCCGGTCACACGGGCCGGAAAATGCGCGCGCGGGGGGGGGCATGGCTGTTTGCCCCGGAGCAAACTAACGCGCGGCCGCCGGATCACACGTCCCGCCGACATCCCGTGGTTCGGGGGGAGGTGCCGATCACACGACAATCCTGCGGCGCGGCAAAGAAGCAACGCGGCGCAATCACAGCAGCAATGGCTAGGCGCCGCTGCCGTGGCAAATGAGGTTTTGTTTTTTAAAAAAACCGAAGTGTGCGCATGCGCCGTTGGGTGCTTGTGCGCATCCCGTGGAGACTTGGAAAAAAAACCTTTTTGGGACGGGACATGGGCGGGTGCCGGATGCCACGAACTACCACCGGAAACGCGATCAGACGCCTGCCCTTGCCACGCGGTTTCCGGAAACTAGTACCTTGGAGGTACTAGTGTTTTACGCCACATCTTTGGCAGGAAGCCTTGGGTTAGCCACGGGAGCTCTACGCTTCCCAGATGTTGCAGTGTGATTGCACCTGGAAAACCTGCCTATCTTCCATAAAAAACCGAAGTGTGCGCATGCGCCGTTGGGTGCTTGTGCGCATCCCGTGGAGACTTGGAAAAAAAACCTTTTTGGGACGGGACATGGGCGGGCGCCGGATGCCACGAACTACCACCGGAAACGCGATCAGACGCCTGCCCTTGCCACGCGGTTTCCGGAAACTAGTACCTTGGAGGTACTAGTGTTTTACGCCACATCTTTGGCAGGAAGCCTTGGGTTAGCCACGGGAGCTCTCCGGTGATGTCAGGGGGCGTGGCATATGCAAATAAGTTATGCTAATGAGTTATGCTAATGAGCTCCGGCAGCTCTTTTTCTACAACAAGACCCCTGGTAAAACCCTGTTGGAAAATGCATTGAGAGTGGATTGAAAGGAGATTATTTAGCAGCCTGCAGCCTGACACTTATTCCAGTAGATCCAGTTCACATTCAGGCTGCAGTCCAAAGAAGAGAAAGAAGCCTGATCTAAAGAGTACTTTCCCTATCACAAACGGCCGGCTTGCCCGGCATCATGTGTGGGGGAGTATGAGGGCATGGTCTCTACAGGAGAGACCTGCAGGGACATGTGTCTCCATGGAAGGCCATGTGCAGAGATGGAGGACAAAGGGAGAGAGGAGGAGTCAGAGGGCAGCTCCCAGGTTAAGACAAAGAGAGGCATCCCATTCAAGGAGATAACATGTATGCCCTCTTAGAGTGATGTAGGGCCCCCCCCCCATTTCCAGGCATGCTGAGTCTCACTCCAACAAAAGCTAGTAGAGACCAGTGTTCCCTCTAAGATGAATTAGTGTGAGCTAGCTCACAGTTTTTTAGCCTCCAGCTCACACATTTTTATCTTAGCTCAGGAAGGATGGCTCCAGAGCCAACTAATTTATGCAGCAGCCAAATCACTCGCTCACAACTTTAATGCCAGCAGCTCACAAAGTAGGATTTTTGCTCACAGGACTACACAGCTTAGAGGGAACATTGGCCACTCCCTGGAACACCAGACATACACCTTGAGCATGCATATTAAATTTGGGGCTGGGGCACATATTCCAAATTAAGTACATTTACAGATTTCTAGCAAGACATGAATGATACAATATCTTCGCTTGGGGTGGGTGGGGTTGTTTCTTTTAGACTTGCAAAAGTGAACGTCATCCACTAACTGCTGCAGAATAGGCCCATTGTTAGTATAAAAACAAACCCACTTCAGTAAAATTCATTTTGGAGGGGGGAAAGGAACCCTGATCAGTAAATGTGTATGGGGTAGCATAGCCTCACTTTGCAGCGGGTTCTTATTTCAGAGATCCTACTGAGTCCTTGTGTTCTGCTGTGTAAATCTTTTCTAGTCTGTGGATTATTGATGCATGGAAAACCCCTTATGGCCCCTTTGGAATTACTGTAGTCATTCATATTAATCCACAGTTTGTATATACAAAGAGACTGCCATTGAGGGGGGGGGGGGGGGGGGGGGGGGGGGGGGAATCTATTAAAAAGAAGCATGAGCAGTGCCTGATTTCTAGCCCCTGTGATTATTGAGGGCTTTTTAGGGAGAAAAAACCATTAAAAATAAATGTTAATGCTGAAGCCCTGTTCTTTGTCGTGGTGCAAACGTTAACTCTTATTTGAGACGGCATCCAGATATTGTGACTATAGTTATGTAGGGAAGCGCACAACGGCAGCGCCTTGTTGCGTCAGTGTGCATACTCTTCTCTCCCTTCTTGGACAGAGAATCACAGTTAAATATTGATGTCTGTTTTTTGCTGTTAAGTCACAGCCGATTTATGGGGACCCCGTAGGGTTTTCAAGGCAAGAGGCGTTCAGAGGTGGTTTGCCATTGCTTGCCTCTGCACAGCAACCCTAGTCTTGTGTGGTGGTCTCCCATCCAAGTAATGATCAGGGCTGACCCTGCTTAGCACCTTCCGAGACTGGATTTAGGTATGAAAAAATCGACATTTTGGATTTAGGTAGGAAAAATCAAAGTTCTGCATTTAAGTAGGAAAAACCAAATGCATAATTATAGGTTGGGGGTGACTTGTCTTGACAGTAATATGTGCGAAAAGGATTTAGGGGTCTTAGTAGACCATACACTGAACATGAGTCAGCAGTGTGATGCGGTAGCTAAAAAGGCAAATGCAATTTTGGGCTCTATCAACAGAAGTATAGTGTCCAGATCACGTGAAGCGATGGTACCACTTTACTCTGGTTAGACCTCAACTAGAGCATTGTGTTCAGTTTTGGGCACCACACTTTAAGAAGGATATAGACAAGCTGGAACATGTCCAGAGGAGGGCAACGAAGATGGTGAAGGGTCTGGAGACCAAGTCCTATGAGGAAAGGTTGAAGGAGGTTGGTATGTTTAGCCTGGAGAGGAGACGACTGAGAGGTGATATGACAACCATTTTCAAGTACTTGAAGAGCTGTCATCTAGAGGATGGTGCAGAGGTGTTTTTTGTTGCCCCGGAAGGTTGGACCAGAACCAACAGGTTGAAATTAAATCAGAAGAGTTTTTGGCTAAACATTAGGAAGAACTTCCTGAAAGTTAGAGCAGCTCCTCAGGGGAACAGGCTTTCTTGGGAGGTGGTGGGCGCACCTTCTTTGGAGGTTTTCAAACAAAGGCTAAATGGTCATCTGACAGCAATGCTGATTCTGTGCACTTAGGCAAATCACAAGAGGTAGAGCAGGAAGGGTTGCCCCAGTGCTTAGTTCTTGTGGCCCTTTCTTACACGTCCAGGGAAGTGCTGATCACCACTTTGGGGGTCAGGACGCATTTTTTCTACAGGCTAGTTTGGCCAGGGATCCTGGAGGTTTTTTGTCATCTTCTGGGTGTGGAACAGCAGTCACTGTGTGTGTGTGTGTGTGTGGGGGGGTATCTTTGAATTTCCTGCATTGTGCAAGGGGTTGGACTAGATGACCCCGGAGGGCCCTTCCAACTCTATGATTCTATGGATGAGATCAGGCTAGCCTGGGCCATCCAGGTCAGGGCTAATATTCATGGTGCAGTCCTAAACAGAATTACACCCTTCTACATCATTGAACTTATTGGGGTTTAGAAGGGCATAACTATTCAGGATTGCACTGTAGTTTTGGTTTAACACAGGCTAAGTGGAGTTAGTCTTCCCCACATTAATTAGGATTGTAAATCTGAATTAAAACCCTTGTTTAGGATCCCAGTTACTGATGGGAGGAACTAGCAGTAGTTAACATCCTCACCTGTATTCATCTTTCAAGGATAACTGCAATTATCTGGGAAGGGGGAGAGGTAGGAGTGAATGAACTGAGAAGCTGTGGTGGTGGGAAGTTGAGTCATTGTGATGTCATTGCCAATTTATGGCGACCCTACGAATTCATGACCTCCTGAATGTCTTAACATGGAGAACGCTGCTCAGGTCTTGCAGACTTAAAGTCGTGGCCACCTTTATTGAGTGAATCCATCTTAATCCATCTTCCTCTTTTCCTTCTGCCTTTTTCCTAGCACTATTGTCTTTTCCAGTGAGTATTATCTCCTTGTGATGTGACCAAAGTACAATAGCCTCAGTTTAGTCTTTTTAGCTTCTAGGGATACATCAGGCTTGACTCGATCAAGAACACTAACTGAAGTTAAATAAGATATCTGAATGCAGTCTAATCTTCCTTCCTTCCTTCCTTCCATCCCATCAGTCTGTCTGTCTTGTTTTATTGCTGAAGGATTTGCACATGCTAAGTTTTATCTCCATTATGAATAAACTTTGGAATGTAGTATTTCGCTTGCTGCTGCTATCAAGAAATGCTTGCTGCTGCTATCTGTTGCTAAGGATGTCAAAGATACAGCCGTAAAACTGAATCTCATTAAATCCTTTAAAACATCCCCGCCTCCCAGCTTTGTATTTGACTATGTCATCATGCAAAAATCATTCCCCTGGTTGCAGATTTTGCAAAAATAATCACCGTTTACCTGCAAACCCTAAAAAAACAAATTCCACAAGGGTTTGGAAGGAATCCATTTCATTTCAGGAGTGTCCTAATGAACAAACCTAGGAGAATCAGCTTATGATTTGGTGAACCATCGGTAAATGACTCACCACATCTAGGGCGACAAGGGATTTCCAACATTGCAAAATTGGAATTGGCTGTAAGAGGTAGTGATGGTGGGCAATTTTTGGGAAAAGAATTCTGAAGAAACAGCAGGGTAGTTCTATTCCCTCTTCAGACAACAGACCAGGTTAGGGAACAATAAATCAACACCACAACGAACATGATTTATACAAGCCTGGATTTATGGTTGCTAAGTATTGTTTGGGAAATACCTGGAGATTTGGGGGGGGGGAGGTACTTAACAATATTCCCTTTACTGAGTGGAGCAGTTCACATCCTGAGCAGAATATAACTGTTTTAATCTTAAAATGGGCAGTGGGCAGTGTGAGACCCTGAACAGCTCCAGATTGCTGCTGAGCGGGGCTTCCTGTGTCAATGAGCAGCTGCTCGCCCGCACAGCTTAGAGGGAACACTGGTACTTAGTGAAGGTTTGGGGAGGGGAGGGAGTTCAGGAGGGCTATGACTCCATAGAGTTCACAAAGCCACCATTTCTCCCAGGGAAATTAATCTCTGTAGTCCAGAGATCAGCTGTAATCCTGGGAGATCTCCAGGTCCCACCTGGAGGCTGGCAACCTTAGAGCAGAAGGAGCCCAGCAGGGATGTGATCCCGTAGAGTTTGCCAACCAAAGCTGCCATTTCTTCCAGGGGATCTGATCTCTGGTTCGGAGATTTAATTCCAGGAGCCCAACCCCTCATGTCCCACCTGGAGGCTGACAACCCTCACTGTTACAGGAAAAACACACAAGCAAACCCCATGATATGAACACTATTAAGAAGATTTATATAACTTTTTAGATTTTATAAAATTGCAAAAAGTTTTTTCAGCATTCTCAATTATACAACATTGTAAAAAAAGTCCAACATAGTCCAACATTATGAGTACCCGGTTATGAACTCATTTCAACTTTACAGTCTTCCTCAGATGTAATCCTATATTGTAAGGAGGTTCTTAATCCATCTTCTTAATCCATCTGAGTATTGTAATTTCTTTCATAATATCCTGGAATAAACCATAATCAATGAAAATTCACATGTAGCTGCATGGAAATTAGTTATTTTAAACTTATAATGATTTAATAATTTAATAATTTAATTTTTAGAAAACTTACTTCTGGTTCCATAATAAGTGTTTAAGGTACAAAAAAGCTTCCTGGATTTTGCTGGCTATGCTCTCCTAAGCACTATTTATTATAGTAGTAGCAAACCAGTCCTTATTTCACCCGGCTAGAAGCCTTCGTTTTCTGGCTGGCAAATGCTCTCTACACCTAACTGGATCCAGACTCTATAAAGATTCTACTAGTTAATTTCATGCAGCTGCATGATGAACATCACTTTCTTAAAGTAACATGACTTTACTGCAGGCCGTACCTCTGTAATTATATCAACTATTAAATTTCCTATAAGGATAGTTATAATTATTATGTAAATACTTATTTAATCCATCATGTGTACATTTATGTCTTTTTCATCCCCAAATAGAAACAGCACTAAACAAAAGGGATCACAGGTATCCAACAGGAAAAACACACAAGCAAACCCTGTGATATGAACACTATTAAGAAGATTTATATAACTTTTTAGATTTTATTTAGATTTATATAACTTTTTGCTATTTTATAAAATCTAAAAAGTTATATAAATCTT
>NW_015172004.1:2165307-2165454 GCF_001447785.1 Gekko japonicus | reverse complement strand
CATAACAATCACATGTAAGTGAACAGGGATATTCTTAAGCATTACAAAGATTCCACAAGAGATTACAGGCATATTAAACATAACATGAACTACGAACTCTATAGAGTTTGAAGCTGACAAAGACAATGTGGCGGAATAAAATCCTGT
>NW_015172004.1:2145266-2164741 GCF_001447785.1 Gekko japonicus | reverse complement strand
AGAGAGAGAGAGAGAGATGGGACCAGTAGCCGTGTTCTTATCTACTAGCTGTGGTGACTGAGGGGAACTTCCACATTCAGAGGCAGTAATCCTCTGAATCTAAGATTGCCAGGCCCTTCCAAGTCCCCAACAGGGGACTTGGGGGGGGGCATTACTGGAGGGGGTGGGGCCATCCCCAATGCGATGATGTCACACAGAAGAAGGGTGGACTGAGGGCACCTGCACTCCAAGCCACGAATTCACAGCTTGGAGTGCAGGCACCTGGCGCTTGCTTCTTCCAAAAAGCATTTAAAGGGTCCCTTTAAATGCTTTTCAGGAGAAGCTGGAGGAGAGACTGCAGGGGCCTGCACTCCAAGGCAGGAATCCACAGCTTAGAGTGTAGGCTTCTTCTGAAAGGCATTTTGGAAGCAGCAGGGGGAGGCCGTGCATGCCTGCACTCCAAGTCGTGAATTTGTGGCTTGCAGTGCATGTGTGGGCGGTTGCTCTTGGGGCAGGGCTTTCCCTGCTGGCCAGCTGGCTGGTGATGGGAAGGAGACCCTGAAACAGGGGAACCCCCCGCTGGGATCGGTGATCTGGCAACCCTATCTGAATCCCAGAGCCAGGAGGCAACATCAGGGGAAGCCCTTGGCCTCTATGCCCTGTTGTTGGCCATCCAGAGGAACTGGTTGGTCGCTTTGTGAGACAGGATGTTGGAGCAGATGTACCATTGGTCTGATCCAGAAGGGCTCTTCTTATGTTCTTCTCCCCCCGATATATATGATGCCTCTGTTAGTTACTGCCAGTCAGGGGTGGCCTAGAAGACAGAGTTAGTACATGTTTTAAGGATGTTCATTAGGATTGCCCACTCTGGCTTGGGAACCTCTGGAGACTTGAGGGTGGCACCTGGGGAGGGCAGAGCCTAGATAGGGGAAGGTGCTTAGTGTGGACGTGATGCCAAAGCTTCCACCCTCTGAAGATGCCAGGGGGTCTGTAATTCTACTAGTCTCCATAGTTTGTGTTTCTAGAAGAACTCCAGGCCCCAGCTAGAGACTGGTTACCCTAACTTTAAGTGAGCAGGTAATTAATAAAGTTAGGGTTGCCAGGGCCCCCCTGAACATCAGTGGAGGTGGTGGTGGTGGGGGTCAGGGTTGCCAGCTCCAGGTTGTCAAACGCTTGCATATTTGGGGGAGGAGCCTGGGGAGGACAGGGACTGCGATGCCATAGAGTCCACCCTCCAAAGCAGCCATTTGCTCCAAGACAACTGATCTCTGTAATCTGGAGATGAGCTGAAATTCTGGGAGTAGGCTTGCCAAATCCCCCCGTGAGAGGCCCGTTACCTGCCACTGGTGTATCGGGCCCAGGGGGAACCCCACCCCCAAAGCACGCGACATACCCGGCGTCAGCACGTGACCCGGAAGTGACACAATCACGTTGGGCACGTTTTGGGCGGAGCCACAATAATCCGAGGGAAAACGCTATGGTTTTCTCTCGGATGATTATGGCCCCGCCCCCAATGTGTCTGACCTGATTGCGTCACTTCCGGGTGACGTAAACTCCCGGACCAGTATTGGACTCCCCCGCTTTTCATGAGGTGAGGACTTGGCAACCCTATCTGGGGGATACCCAGGAGGCTACATTCTTACTTGTCTTTGAAATATGGTGAACATGAAGGCTTGGCCTTAGTACTTTGATATGCTCTGCATACTTTCATAAGAATTGTTTTGTTCTGAAGATTGTCGCTTTGTTAACTGTATACAGCCTACAACTGTATACACTCTACACATGTTAAAAATGATTCTTGCAGTTTGAAGTTTAATATTGGTCCTGTTCGGAAGAAGACTCACGAAACGAATACTTTATCCAGAAATTTCATCAATCTATTGTTTTGGACCTTTGTTCTGGACTTGATTGTTATACAGTACTTTGTACCTTACATTGATTTGTATTGTATTGTTATTGTCATATATTATACTATTTGGACACAATTCATGAGTAATTGTTTACTTTAGCACTGGGGTGTCAAACATGCGGCCTGGGGGCCCAATCAGCCCCCCCGGAGGTTTTCTATCAGGCCGGCAGTGGAACTGGCTGTCTTCTGCTTCTTTTTCCAGTTCTGCTGCTCCTGTGTCATTGTAGGTTTTCATCTTACAGCTACACACCTGAACAGCATATTCAAGATTGCAGCAGCACAGACATTTTGATGCAATAATTCAGAGCAAGAGGTGTCAGTTATCAGACACTGTTAAATAAGCAAAATATTGCAAGAGTGCTAATGCTTTAAGCATGTTTTTATTTTAGTAAAAAAAACACCTTTGTGTTTGTGTCCTTTATAAAGTTTATATCTCCGCTACCTGGCATTACATTTTATGACACACATGGCCCGGCCCGACAAGGTCTCATTTATGTCAGATCTGGCCCTCATAACAAATGAGTTCGACACCCCTGCTTTAGCGTCTATACACAGCTTTGCATTTTCTCTTTCTTATTGTTTATCTGTGGCTGTGGTTCTCTGTTTTTTTGGGATACCCAGGTGCCGGGGGAGGGGGGCTGCCATCCCTAGATAAAGTCCAAGCCAAATGTGCTCTGTTTGTTAATATAATTATTGTAAGTAATCCAAAGTTGGAAAATGTTATTTATAAATATCAGGGGACATTTGGATCTGGTTATCCTAGAGCCTGGTTAGACAACCAAAAGGGTCAGAGGGAGGGAGAACTGCAAGGAAAGAGCGACGGAGCAGAACAGATCTACGCAAGTGACGGGGACATTTACAGGGATCCAAGACCAAAAAAGGACCTTCGTTTTGTAAACGCATTTGAACCCCATGTTTTATGAAAGAGCCTGCTTTCTTGAAAAGGGCTTCATGCTCCAATTAGCAAGTGAAACCCGGAACTTTGGCTGGAGCAGACAGGATACTTTTAGGCCTTCAAGCAGCTCTTTCTCACAGCCTTGTTTATTTTGGAACATCCTAGTGGCCTTAATAAACAACTCAGAGATGTCCAGTAGGAAGAGTGGCTGTTGCTAACAGCCTCAAATACGGAATGGACACAAACCCCGGGCAGACAGGTGGAGTACAGAAAGGCAATAAAAGTGTGTGTGTGTGTGCGTGCAGGGAGGGATGACCTTATATACATAACCACATCTCTTCAGGCTGCGGGAGAATACTGCAGTCACTCCACCAAAGACATAGTTTGGGTTTTTAGCTATTTGGTCACCAAGCTGTCTGGGAATGTCCCGGCAATATAGAACAAAGATTAAACATCATGAAGCTCATCAGTATTATAGCTTAATCATTGTCTATTATTCTTTTAATTGTGTGCACTTTGCAGCAACTGTTCTGTATATTGTCATTTCATTGCTGGGAATGTCCCGGAACTGACAACATCATGTTGGGTGACCGAATCTCAGAGTAACTTGCCGAGGCTTCTGGATCCTGCCCAAAGAGACGTCATGGCATTGGCATGATGTTGAAAAGGTAACTCCATGCCCCCTACTGTCCCCTGCCAGCTGCCAGCCATACGTGGGCCACCCTACCAGCCTCCCTGTTCATGGTACAATGAAAAAGGAGGAGGAGGAGGAGGAAGAGGAGGAGGAGACATTGGATTTATACCCTGCCTTTCACTCAGTCACAGAGCAGCTTTCAATATCCTTCCTTTCCTCTCCCCACAACAGACACCTTGTGAGGCAGGTGGGGCTGAGAGAGCTCTGAGTGAACTGTTTGCGAGAGAAAAACTCTGAGACCCAAGGTCACCCAGCTGGCTGCATGTGGAGGAGCGAGGAATCAAAACCGGTTCTCCCAGATTAGGACAGAACACACGTACAATCCACGCACATGCATCGGGCCAGGTTTGCATGTTGAGTGTGGAAATGAGCATAGATACAGAAACATTTAGGGTTAGCACAAGACACGCATTCCTTGTCTGCTGTATCTGCCTGCTGGGTGGGACTGATCTCGATCCCAGCAGCAAAAACAAGAGGTTCAATCAGCTGGCTGGTCCAGCCATGATTGGCAGCGAATGTCATGAACTTGGTAGTGCCAGGGCAGTGACACGCACTGTTGAGGCTATGCCTAAAATTCCAGCATGGCACCTTCAGACTGTGAAATTAACTGCCTGCCAAACTCCGCAGAATGTGGCCTCTATTTTTTTCTAAAAATGTTTCTGAAGACCTTTTTTGTTCATTCAACCCAAACAAGACAGTAATCTACATCCTGGCCTGGTTCTGGATCCCCCAGATCAGCTCACATTAGGGTGACAGGCTGCAAGCTAAGGGCCAATAGCTTTTTGGCTCTTCCTGACATGCCTGGGATTGGCAGCTCCAGGTTGGGAACCTCCTGGAGATTTGGAGGGTGGAGCCCAGGGAAGGAGGGGCTGGGGGAAAGATATAATACCATCGAGTCCATCCTCCGGAGCAGCCATTTTCTTCAGGGGAACTGATCTCTGTGGTCTGGAGATTAGTTTAATTCTGGGAGATCTCCAGTCTCTGCCTGGAGGTTGGCAACTGTAGTCCAGGCCTCTGGCCGCACCCCAGGCTGAACCCCTGCCATAGAGAAGGGGCAGAAGCTCCGTTCAGGGGCAAGGTTTTCTCCCTCTCTGATGCTTCTGACCGTTTCTCTGACTAGGTAGGCTACAACGAGTATTAGGAAACTATGCAGGTTTAAGTGCACAGTTAAGCACATTTAAACACCAGTGTTACAAGTGTGATCTAAAGAAGACAGATTTTAAAAGTGCCGCCTGTTTGCTCAGAGAAATTAACTGCACAGAGCCATTGCTGGCCCTCAGTTGGCTTAGGAGAGGTTTTTAATACAGGAATAGGGTGGCCAAGTCCTATCTTCACCCCCAGTGGGGGACTTTGGGGGGCGTTCCCGATGAGATGACGTCACGTTGGAGACGTCCCGCCCACCCAACAGGGGCGCCGGCTCCCTGCAGTTAAAGGGGCCCCTTTAAGTGTAGAGAGCCGGCGTTTCCTTGTGCGCCCAGGGCCGGCTCACTCACTGGCGATCGCCTAGAGCGGGCTGGCCCTTAGGGGCGCCAAACTGCACCCGGCCCCGTACTCTGGGAGTTTCTTGATTATTTTTTCATTCTTCCTAAAATGCATTTATTGTTTAAAAATGGTGGGCACACGGGGGGGCGCCAGAAGGGATCCTCGCCTAGGGTGCAAAATAAGCTGGGGTGCATGCGCCCAACCTCCGCGGAGATCAGGCACACGATCAGGCACACAGGGAGCCGGCGTTTCCGCACACCCAATCTCTGAGTGGAGATCGGGCACGTGGCTGGCCTGCAGCCACCCCTCTCCCTCCTTTCTCTCAAGAGAGAAGGGAGAGGGGTGGCAGTGGGTGTTGGGGCTTGGGGGCGGGGTTCCCCTGACAACCAGCTGGCTGCCGGCGGATAGAAGCCCCCCAAAAGCAGGGGATCCCTGCCAAATCAGGGGTTTTTTTTTTAGCAACCCTATACAGGAATGACTGGTGCATACCCATTGTCATGTTGTTGGGCCTTAGGCAGTTTTAGAGAGCGATATAAGAAACTGGAGGCACAAGCCCCTAGGATGAGGGCCTGAGGGAAGAAGCAGGCCAGCGAGTGTTTGTACATACGGAGACACCAGTAGGCCACATACTCAAGCAGACACTGTTATGCCTTTGTAGTAAAGTCAAGGGTGGAGTCATTCAGGAAGCTGAGAGGACTTCATAATCGAGAGGATTTTTGAGCTCCGTCATTGGGTGACTCAGCGCACACGGCCACAGAACCAAACATTTCTTTTCTAACCCCAGAGGCTCTTCACCTCCCACAGGTTAGAACAGGAACTATATTTTATCATTCATGTATTTGATATTTCCCCGCCCTCTCCGCGGAGGCAGGCTCAGGGCAGCTTACATAAGAAAACAATAGATAAAACAACAATATAAATATCAATATAAAATACATGATAGAGAATTAAAACCATTAGCATAAAAATGGCGATATGGCTGTGGTAAAGTGCATGTAGAGACATACACTCCGCAGTAGATCCACTCTCGGAGGGCTCAGGCTGGCAATAAAATTGACACAGGGCACAGATGATGAAATGCAGCTCCTCACCTAAATGCCTGGCGGAAGAGCTCCGTTTTCGAGGCCCTGCGGAACTGTGAAAGGTCCAGCAGGGCCCTGATCTCACCCGGAAGCTCAGTCCAGTAAGTTGGAGCTGCCACAGAAAATGCCCTGTGTGCTTTGCAGAGCTGCCAACCTCCAGGTGGTGCCTGGAGATCTCCTCAAATTCCAGCCACTCTCCAGATGACAGAGATCCGTCCCCCTGGAGAAAATGGCTGCTTTGGAGGGTGACGTCTATGGCATTTTACTCTGCTGAGCTCCCCCCCTCCCAAACTCTGCTCTCCACAGGCTCCACCCCCAAATCCCCAGGAAATTCCCAGCCAGGAGCTGGCAACCCTGATTTATTCATCTTTGTACTCTCACATCAAGGAGCACTGCCTGAGGCAACCTGAACTAGGGTGCCAGCCTCGAGGTGGAACCTGGAGATATCCCAGGATTTCAACTATCTCCAGATCAGTTCCCCTGGAGAAAATGGCTGCTTTGTTGGTGGACTGAATTTCCCAACCCAGAGTTAGTCTGTTATCTCTCTCTCTCTCCAGCCTTTATACATTGCTGAAGGCTCTGGAGGTTCTCTTCATTCATTCTGCAGTGGCTTCTTCTACACGGCTTTGGAAGCAAGCTAAATTTGCTTTATAAAGAACTTATAAACTTGCTTTATAAAGAAATAAAGAACAGCTTTATAAAACAAACAAACAGGCCTTCAAAAATGCTTAATAGAATGCATAACCCCCAAATGCAGGGTTGCCAGCTTCAGGTTGGGAAATTCCTGGAGATTTGGGGAGTGTAGCCTGGGGAACAGGGGGTTTGGGGAGGTGAAGGACCTCAGCTGGATATAATGCCATAGAATCTACACCCTAAAGCATCCATGTTCTCCAGGGAAACCAATCTCTGTCTTCTGGAGATCAGTTGTAATTCTGAGAGCTCTCTAGGCCCTACCTGGAGGTTGGCAACCTTACCTCAATGTGTCTGCTTCTCCCTACTGTAGAACATCTACAAATGTGCATCATAATGTTTATTATCTGGATTGAATGGTTATGGGGGAAGATGGAAGGACAGGAGAAAACTGGCATTCATGTCCACATTTCCTGGTTTATATTTGTGGTTGTTGTCATAACGTGCATGCACCTGTGTGTATGCACACTCCCATGTGGGTGCAATAGCAATGTTTTTGTTACAGTGATTGAAGAAGACTGTTATGGACCAAAGTATGAACTCTTCTTCATTGGATAAGGCCGCCCTGAGCCTGCCTCGGCGGGGAGGGCAGGGTATAAATGGAATGAATGAATGAATAAAGAGACCAAAGACTCAGATGAGGCTACTACCAAAAAAGGAGGCATTTCAGACACCCCCAGGAACCCATTCCGATGTGCAAGAGGAGCCCCTGGAATCTGAGCTAACCTGTGATACCTCCTTTTGACTAGGAATTGGAACCCCCTACCAAGGTTCTCTCTAAGCTGCGGAGTCCTGTGAGCAAAAATCCTACTTTGTGAGTGACCAGTATTAAACTGGTGAGCTGGCGATTTGGCTGCTGCAGAAATTAGTTTGCTCTGGAGCCATCCTTCCTGAGCTAAGGCAAAAAGCTGTGAGCCGGAGGCTGAAAAACTGTGAGCCAGCTCACCCTAACTCAGCTTAGAGGGAACACTGCCCCCTACCCAGAGCCCACTGCAGCTCCTGAGATCTCTCCCCAACTAAGCCCCTCAGACTTCACAAAGCCCCAAACCGGGCCCGTAGCTGGGATTTTTTAAATTCAGGGGGCCTTTAAATAAGTTGGAGGCACCCCCCCACACACCCCTGTGCACACACACCCTAAGCCAGCACCATAAATAAAATAAGAAATTGGAAGTCAGGGGACCTTGGTGGTAAGTTGGGGGCTGGGCCCCGAGAGGCCCCACCGTAGCTATAGGCCTGCCCTGAACCACCCCAACTTCATCAGAATACTTTCCTCCATAATCAGGAGCCGCACCTTTAGGAACTGGTAGCCTGTACCTGGAGGGGCAGGGCTTGCATCTCCACCTCCTTGCAGGAGTATTTAAGGCCTCAGTTCATGCTCAGGCTTGGCTGGAATGATGTCTAATCTCTGGTACTGTTGGTTCCAGCTCCTTCACTCCTGACCCTCACCCTTGATTTGGAGAGAAACAGGGACTAATAGATGGTGGCAATCGGACTGTATGCCAGAGGAATTGTGGGGAGCAGATGAAACAACATGAATCTAAATGGGAGGCGAGATATACATGTTTAAATTAAAAAAATAAAATAGAATCGGTCTTTCTTCTCCTTTGCAGTTATTGCAAGCTATGGACTTCGTATCGAAGATCCCATACCCGATGCAAAGCAGAGAAGAAGAAACAAAGAAAGGGAATTGAGTGGGATGAGAAAATGAGAAAGGAGTAGAGATTACAAGGCAACCTTTAAGGAGTGGGAAAGAAAATTAGAAACTAATTACAGCCCCCATTGTGGTGCTGGCTGTTTATTCTTGTGAGATGTTTTAGTAATATTATTTTTAAAAGACACCTTCACTATAGGAATCTGAAAAAGCAAGGTGAGCTGGTTGAAACAAAGGGTTTCACATCTGACGACTTGACCTTGGCAAACTCATGCTTTACCCAGGAACACATCAACAGAAGTTTAACAAGTAAGTATTGGTGGTGGAAAACACCATCAAAGCCTCACTCGCCTTATGGCAACCCTGTAGGGTTTTCTAGGCAAGAGATGAACAGGTTTGCTAGCAGCTGCCTTTGCATAACAGCCACGGGCTTCCTTAGTGGTCTCCCATCTAAGTATTAACCAGGACCAACCCTGCTTAGCTTCTGAAATCTGACAAGACTGAGTTAGCTTGGGCCATCCAGGTCAGAGCAAAGAGTTATTGGTCCGTACTAATGAAAGGCAAATTCCATCCTTTACCTCTAGGGGGAGATCATCATCAACACAGACTTGCCGGCAGCTTGACAATGGCACCCAGGGGACAGGAGCAGGAAAAAACCCAACCATTGTGGGGAAATCTCATGGATTCTATGTTGTCTGCTTTGAATTTGCCAATGGACGTGATTGCCAGTTCACCTACTAATGAGCTTTATTAAATAATCAAGGACCCTATTTTAAAACTGGACCATAATAGTATATGTTTTCATGCCCGACGAGTTTGTTCTCCTATTGTCCTAGGATTACCTTTTCAGCACAAAATACCATGATATTTATACACATTGATGGTTCCGAAGTTATGACGAGCCTTTATGATGGCCCGAATGGAGGCTTTATCATCAGCAGTGTTAACTGGACGTTATTCAAGGATTCCCTATTCTGGAAGAATTTGCTCCTGCCCTGTGGGAAGAATTGAGACCATAACACGTATTGTATTTGACTGTCGATGGAGAGCTGAAGCTAGAAGAAGTTTCTTTTGCCTTTATTTTCTCTAGTCAGTTTGGTGTAGTGATTAAGTGTATGGACTCTAATCTGGGAGAACCGGGTTTGATTCCCCACTCCTCCACTTGCAGATGCTAGATGACCTTGGGCAAACCATAGTTCTGTCAGAGCTGTTCTCTCAAGAGCAGTTCTCAAAAGAGCTTCTCTCAGCCCCACGTGCCTCACAGGGTGTCTGTTGTGGGGAGGGGAAGCCGCTCTGAGACTCTGAGTGAAGGGTGGGGTATAAATCCAATCTCCTCCTCCTCCTCCTCTTCTGATTCTGGAGTCTGGTACGACAATCAAATCTAAGATTAGTTGGCTTCTTTCAGATTCTGATTGCAATGGTACCTTCTGTATGGCAAAGTTTTTTGCAACAATATACTGAGTGTATCTTTGTTCTGTTGTAGTCCATGTGGCTTTTAACAGTATAATAAAAGTAACTGAAGAAGAAAACCAACAAGGAAATCAACTTCAGGTGGGGTGGATTGACCCTTTAACTTTAACTTTAACTGGCGATCAGGAACAAGCCGAGACAAGCATCCCGACTTGCTCACAGTGCTCAAGGTCTGCTTGGCTTGGATCCAGGCTGAAGCCATGATGTCCACGCATGTAGCCTCTAATGAATTCGGTGCTGTAAAACCTTCATGCTACTACTAGTAAGGAGCACAATAAACTATGATTATGTGCAAATGGTTATGGACACTAAAATCCATAGGATTCCTATTAAGGAGGGTTGCCACCGGTGGATGATGGGGGGGGACTTACCAGGAGCAGCAGGGAGGCCCATCCAATGTACAGAGATGTTTCCGCGTCACCGGCCACATGACCTGGAAGTGACATCATCACATCTGGGAGGTCAGGGTGATGCTCTGGTATTTGGGCAAAAACTCTATGGTAAATTTTGGCTTCTACCATAGAGTTTTTGCTCAAATACCACAGTGTTGCCCCGACATTCTGCATATGATGATGTCACTTCTGGGTCACGTGGGCAGTGATGTAGACATGTCACTGAGCATCGGATGGATCTCCCTCTTTTGGGGGGTAAGTGCCCCCCTGCTGGCCAGTTGATTAGTGATGGGCTGGTAGGGTGTGACAGCAGGGGATACCCCCCCACCTCCACCAGAGGATCTGGCAACCTTACTTTTAAGTGACAATGAATGAAAACTGGGCTCCCTGTTTCAGGTTACACATTCTAGAGGGGAAGTCAATGTCAGTACCATAAACAGATGCGATATCACAGTATACAATATACAGAAAACAAGCAAGCACTGTACAAATAACGCAGACCACAAGTGCTCAAAAAGTCATGCAAAAAGAGTAAATTTATATGACAAGAATAACAGGACCACACGTGTCAGTAAAACAAAATTACATCATATAATGTACAGGCCCATGAATAGTGTAAGTCCATAAATGGTACACAGACAAGGACGAAGACTCCGGATTGTGATCTTCGTTTCGATAGCTCTTCTTCAAGAAGTTCACACTACTTCATAAAGTACTCATAATGTACAGAAGACTTTATAATGGTATATGTAGGAGGAAAAATCCTTAGTATTTTAGACCAGTATTACAGGAAAAAAACTCAATCGTATTATAATCATTCAAAGCCGGGCACCTGATCAACAATAGAACAAACTCTCCAATAGTCGATAAGCCTCACAATAGAACATTTCCAATTTGGGTCCAAAAACACATATGGGTCTATCACAGTCAGAGCTAGAGTATCCTCAGACATATATGTGTTTTTTGGACCTAAATTGGAAGATGTTCTAATTCAGCAACTGCGCATTTGGCACCAGACACATGACTTTCACCTTTTGAGGCCTCACAAACATCTTTGTTATGTCTCTCTAGATCTTGCTGCTTAACCTTCCTCTTCCTGGTCCAATATTCACTTATTGGTTATCTTATTGAAATATGTATTTAAGTTATGTGTACCTCAATACTGTTTGACCTCTGAAGAAGGCCCCAATAGGTCAGAAATGCGTCAGGTCGTGTGTATTGGCCCTTGTGTTTAGGCTATACTTTATTACGAGGCTTTCGTTGGGCCCTTATGTATGTTTTTAAATGTCTTTCTAATAAATACTTGTGTTTTTGTATATTATAAGTTTTAACTAGGTTTTTAATATTGCCCCTTCATTAGACTTTCTTCTGAGCCGAATGGACCCCGCAGTGCTACCAGTACTGCAGGTGACACATAGCTAAGCATTTCTCGGGAGGCCCCATTTGACGTCCCCATTCCAATGCATTTAAAAGCTGGTATTAATGCGCTGGACTTGAAAATGAAAGTGCACTGATGTGTTTCCGGATCGTGTTCCATTACGGCAGTGAGGAGAGAGAGAGAAGCAAATGCTGACAGCGTGGAAAGCGGCGGAGGCCGAGGCGGTAAGTGCAGCATGGACTCAAGCCGTTGAGCGGCGGCGGCAAGCAAAACATAGAGCCCCTGTAGCTTCCTGTCAGCCCCCTTTCCCATAGAAGTCTGGCTCTGTTTTTGACATTGCTGAGTTCCCTGGCACAGCCCCAATTTAATAAAGCTCCTTGCCAAATGCTTTTGCTTTTCCCTCAGGAATCTCCCAGGCACTGCATGTCGTCTGCGGTGTCGCCTTTTAATTCCTTCAGCTTGTCGATAGTAACAGCAAAGCAGAAAGACAACAACACACAAAACAAATCCCTGAACCTCTGGGTCTTTTTCTTACCCCCTCAAGCGCATGAGTGACATGCATCGCTGCCGGCGTTGCAACGTGTCAACTGTTCCATTCCTGCTTTAACAGCCACATGTCTTTACACCGGCTTCACATCCTTTATACACTGGATCACTGCAGACCCTGCTAACCTTATTTCTTCAATCTTATTTGTTTTTTTACATGTTTGATCACATCTTGGCATTCCTAGGAAAACATAATATTTCACTTTGTTCACCAGTGACTTATAGGCATACAGGAGAGAGAGAGAGAGAGAGAGAGAGAGAGAGAGAGAGAGAGAGAGAGAGACTCTTTTGTCCTTGTCCTTCTTTCTCACAAAATACTTTGTGGTTTGGTGACTCATCGGGTTTTAAACAATCACACTCATGCTTTTGTACATTCTATGGGTATCGTTTTAAGGCAGTTCCTTATGGTACAAAATGCAGCTATAAAAATTGCATTCAGTAAATGCATTCAGATGTTTCAGGAGGAAAGGACAATGAGTGTATGCATTCAGTTCACCGATTGGCCTGGAAACTGATGGGGGCCCGGGACCTTGGAAGAAGTCAACCTTCTCCCGTCAAAGCCTTCATCTGTCCGTTCACACACAGAAAGAGATAACATTCTATTAGGGCGTTTTGCATGGATATAGCGATTTGACTGCACACCTAATCCTTCAAGCTTCTTCTTTTTCCCCCCTAATTCATACTGAACATCCTTTATAAGATTATCAAGTTTACTTTTAAGTATCTGTCGGGCTTTCCTAATTCATTGAATGATTCACTCGCAGGGCATCTGATTCTCACATCCTTCACCAATCAGATACAACTGAAGGGGATTGCTGTTGCAGCTATGTGTGTGGAAACTACTGCTTGTTGTGGGCAAAAGCTATCTTCTCCAGTAGAAATCAACATAAAGCACTTTTTTTTTTTTGTAGTTCACAGAAGTTGGCACAAGCAGGGGGCATCACATTTGAAAAATCAGGGAAAGTAGAGCGAGCTCCAGGAAACATAGAGCTAGCTCAGGATACACAGAGCTCCAGCTCCAGGTTAGCCCTTAGGTGACTTAACCTCCCCCTAAAGGGACCCTTGGGATCCCTAGCTTGGTGCCCGTGGGCACCAGGCTGCCCATCTTCTTCTTTAGTAAAGCGTCTCTTCCCCAAAGCCAAGAGCCACTCCTGGCTTTCCCATACTTCATTGCAGCCGGAGGTGCTTTGGAAGAGCTCAGGAGACATCATGGCTGGCTCTACAGGGAGTCCCCATTCAGGAACAGCAGACTCCATCAAAGGGGGACGGTTGGCTTGCAGCCACCCAACCTTCTGCGATTTATGCATGGGATAGAGCATTATGCATGGGATTAAAGATTATGCATGGGATAGAGCAGGTAGAGAAAGAAGTACCTTTCTCCCTTTCTCACAATACAAGAACTCGTGGGCACTCAATGAAATTGCTGAGCAGTCGGGTTACAACAGATAAAAGGAAGTACTTCTTCACCCAAAGAGTGATTAACACATGGTATTCACTGCCACAGGAGGTGGTGGCAGCTACAAGCATGGATGGCTTCAAAAGGGAATTAGATAGACATATGGAGCAGAGATCCATCAGTGGCTATTAGCCACAAGGTATAGATAGGAACTCTGGGGCAAGGGATGCTCTGTATTCTTGGTGCTGGGGGGGGCAACAGTGGGAGGGCTTCTAGTGTCCTGGCCCCACTGGTGGACCTCCTGATGGCACCTGGTATTTTTGGCCACTATGTGACAGACTGTTGGACTTGATCCAACATTGGCTTCTCTTATGTTCTTATATTCTTAACTTATGGCAGTAGACTTCTCAGGTTGCCCGCCCCAGCAGGCGACCTCCCACCGCCACTACTCCAGGTCTCTTCCTTGCTTTGTGGACTGGCAGGAGCAAGACAGAAAAGAGACACTGCACAATGCCATGACGTCACTTCCGGACGTGACATCATGGTGTCGGAGAAAATGCTGTTTCCCCAGCCTCCATTCCACAAATGCTCCCAAGTCCATCAGCACTCCTGGCTGGCAACACAACAGCTACTTTGTGGTGGTACCTGCTCCACATTCTCAAGATCCCCAAGCCGTCGACAGGCTCAACAAGATTGGGTACTCCTGTCTGGAGATATATCCGGCCAGCATTCTAACAACTGATCCATTTCCACAGTTATATACCCCCAACCCACCAAGTCAAAGGGCGATTCTGCATCGGCTTCTCCCTCCATCACTTTACCAAAGGTGCAACTCAAAACCACATTCAGATACCCCGGGGCAACGCCATACGGACTGTGAAGTCACCCCTGAATGGCCATAAATCTGTGCAGAAGGTACCATAAAACCTGATGGTCAAAGGATGTGAAAGCAGCATGCAGTGTAGAGGGTACCATAAAATCCGATGATCGAAGAAAGTGAAAGCAGCAGGCAATGCCATGCAGAGGGGAATTTCTGTTCCAACATGGGTTTGGTAAAACGATGGATGGAAAAGCCAGTGCAGAATCGCCCAAAGACAAAGACAGCCAAGGAGCCCCTGCAAGACTTGTTATTCTTTCTGTGGCCTCTGAAAAATAGGAACAGGCAAGGAGACTCAAATAAACTCCCCATGAATAAGAAGGACTGTCTTTGCCTACATGAACCTGCCCAGTTCCTAAGATCATCCGATGGGTTTTGTGGGAGTCCACCCTGGTCAAAGGAGCAGTAAGTAGGCTCTCAAAGCAAGGCAATGATAGCTGTGGCTCCCCAGCTGTTGAAATAAGGCTATTTCTTTCTCTGTTGACCTTATGGCAAAATCTTAAAACCTGTTTTTCCTGTAAGGCCTTCAGTATTTAACTAGGGCATGGGTTGACTGGTGGACTTCTAAAAGGTTTTTAAATGGATGCTGTACTGGTGATTGAAATGGCTTTAAATCGATTTTATACTACTGCTAACTTGGTTTTTGTATGAATGAAATGGTTTTATTCTCCTCTACTGTTATGCAGTTTTTCTGTGTCATTTAATGCTGATTCTAATTGTATTGTAATTTTTGCTACATTGATTCTTGTTAGCCTCAGGAATCCTTCCTGGGTTTTGTTTATAAGCTGCTTCTACATTCTAAAAAAGATTTACTTTCATTTTCAATGGCGCACTTACAAGGTGAATCGCTTTTTAATCTGCTGCTTTGAACCTCTTAGGTATTTATTAATGTACTTTAATTTATAGTTTTATGGTATTAATCTTACGTATCAGTTTTTTCCTGTAAGCCACTTGGACTGAATTTTTGTAGAATGACAAGGTACAAGGTCAATCAATCAATCAATCAATTAACCAACCAATCAATCAATCAATCAGACAAACAGCTCACATGTGACATGACCAAAACAGTAATACTTTTTAAACGTATGAGCTGAGCTCCCATACATATTGAGGTATTTTTGTAGGTCCCAGGAAGTTAGAGCCAGTGCAGTGTAGAGGTTCAGAGTGTCGGACTAGTATCTGGAAAACACCAGTTCGAATCCCCACTTGCACCGTGAAAACTTGCAGGGTGATCTTGGGCCAGTCAAACTCTCTCAGCCAAGTCTACCTCACCCGGTTGTTGTGTGGATAAAATGGAGAAGAGGAGAATGAGGCAAGCTGTTTTGCGTTCCCATTGGGAAGAAAGGTGAGGTTAAAATGAATTAAATAAATAAATAGAATGGAAGCTGGAAGGAGTAGGATTATCCCCCCCCCCCAGACTTTGGAATCAGATCCCTGAAAAGGGACAACCGTGTCCATTAAAGCATTATCAGGAGAAATTTCAAGCCAAACTCACAGGTGTTTGGACAAAGAAAGAAAAGGCTGAGATCTGCTACCGCTGTGGCTGACTGGTTCTGTTTCTGTCAATTTCTAACTGAAACATTTCGGATTTCCTGCAGCATCGTTTTTAGCTGTTATGTTATAAACAGTTTTGTAGGCTGTTTGGAACAGTAGGGGTTGGATCCGGACTGAATGGTGAATTCCACTGACTCCCCCTTCAGCCGCCTCTTATGTTGTTCCTCGAGGTCCCCTGTCTCTCAGGAGCTGCATTTCATGGAGATCAGTGCACTACAGTTGGAGGCGAAAAGCAGGGAATTTCCTTCCCGCTGCTGGAAAATTTCATCTGGATCCATCCCTAGGAGAAGCAGGATGCAAATGTTTTAAAACTATGGGTAGATCCTACCCAAGCTTTCTGCTCATGGAAGACACTGCTGCCCACCAAAAAGGATGGACAATTTTTGTTAATCTGCCCATGGCAGATCCCCAATTAACCCCCCCCCCCATGATTTCCCCAGAGTGGGTCCAGTTTAGGGAAGCAGAACAGGCTGCGGCAGGAGAGGGCAAGGGGAGTTTTGCCTCTGCAAATGCTGCTCTGATCACACTGGAGACGCTGGGTCCAGTGTTCCCTCTAAGCTGAGTTAGTGTGAGCTAGCTCACAGTTCTTTAGCCTCCGGCTCACACATTTTTGTCTTCGCTCAGGAAGGAGGGCTCCAGAGCAAACTAATTTATGCCGTCGCCAAATCGCTCACTCACCACTCTAATGCCAGTAGCTCACAAAGTAGAATTTTTGCTCAGAAGACTCCACAACTTAGAGGGAACATTGGCTGGGTCCACCCAAGTATTTTGTTCAGTCTTGCCCAGTTCTTCTCACTGTGACTTTTGTCCGTGCAGGTCCTATTATCCCCAGCCCAGCCTTTTGAGGTCCTTAAAGGGGGACCTTCCTTTCTCTTTTTTCATCACCAGAAAAGCCGGTTGGATCCAACCCCAAATCTTCTCTCTGTATATAAGGGGTGCATTTGATATGTACACAAATTCTAGGAAGCCTGTTTCATTCTTGTGGCCGACAGACACAAATGAGAAAACAATGAATGTCCAGATGTTCATCCCTCTCTCTCATGCCACACAATGTCCTCAGCTGGCTTGACATAATATTAGGGAGAAGCAGGAGAGGAAGAAATATCCCTTCCCCATTCTCTGCCTACCAGTTTTGCCAGGCAGCCTGATGCATGCCTAGGTTCCACTTAGGGACGCCCTCCTCCAGGTGGGACCTGGGGATCCCCTGGAATTACAGCTCATCTCCAGACCACAGAGATTAGTTCCCCTGGATAAAATGGATGCTTTGGAGGGTGGACTTTGGAGGGGGGACGTTGCACCCCACTGAGGTTCCTGTCCGCAAAGGTTGCCAGTTCCAGGTTGGGGGATACCTGGAGATTTGCGGAGGGGAGGGACTTCAATGGCCTATAATGCCATAGAGTCCACCTTCCAAAGCAGCCATTTTCTCCAGGTGAACTGATTTCTGTTGCCTGGAGGTCAATTGTAATAGCAAGAGATCTCCATCTACCACCTGGAGGTTGGCAACCCTATGCCCTCACCAGGCTCCACCCCCAAATCTCCAGGTGTTTCCAAACCTGGAACTGGCAGCCCTACCCCTCCCATCCCCCACAGGTGGCCGGGGGGACCCGGCGATCCTAGTTCCACCACTTCTGGAGGCCTGGGGAGCAGCAGTTACCACTGGGACACGAAAAGTGCGGGGGTGGGGGCAGAAGGACAGAGGGGACTATTCCCCTGGTGAGAATGAAATAACAAAAACAAGCCCATGCAGCAGAAATGTAATGAAAACAAATGGAACTCAGGCAACGAAATGAAAACCAAGAAAAGCTGCACGCCTGTGTTGCGTCCGAGCATACAAATGTTAGGAAATCTCCGACGAACATTCCTAAAAGCGCAGCTCTGCGTTCTCCAGCTGTACCACAGGGAACGCTGCAAGCATTGTGGCATCACCGGTTTTTAATTTTCAGATTCTCTGGGAACCACATTAAAGCAGCAACTGAGGGTTTCCCCCCCCCCTGATGGAACAACAGGCTCCTCTCCTCTTGCTCAACGAGCCAATTTGTATAAGGTATATGTGAAGACCCGAACATCTTTAGCGGCCAAAGAAGCTAATACAGTTTCCCACATGATTCCTGAAGCGTGACATTGTTCCTTTAGAAGACAGGCTTACCAAAAAAAGAAAGAAAGAAAAGAAAAAAGAATATGCACTAACAGACCCAAGACATTGCACCACAGGTGAAAGTATGCTTGAACTGTGTACCAGTATGGAAAGGGCACAAGTGTTACCTGCCATCTTTTGCTCTGGGCTGCCACCAAGGAAGACAGTACTGATAAGAAATCCAACCTACTTTCACCCATGCAGTGTTCCCAAACCATTATGTCTGCCCTTTCCCACTGCTTTCGTGGAGTGGTTCTCCGAAGTTTTAATCATAACGCGGAGCTGACGGAGTGTGTCTTCACAACTTAGCGTTGTCATGGCGACAGTGTAATAGCGTCTTATTATGCAAAGATGCCTAAATGGGCTTGAGAAAAGTTATACAATAATTAAATATAATGTCGTCTTTTGTAGTGAGCCAAAGAGGATGTCACCAGCCAAGGCAGAGCCTTCCCACGGTCCTTCCTCCCCACCCCCACCCTCGCCCAGCCTCTTCCCATGTGCCATAAAATTATTTTTTCCCATCCCCCTAGGGGGAGGTTTTTATTGTTTTTTTTTCAAACTACAAAACTACAACAGAAAATATAGGAAAGGGTACTACATCTAGGGAATAAAGAAAAAAGACCCACAACTAACTAAAAACCCAAGAGTAGGAGGTCATACGTCAGCTTAACACCAGGCTATTTTCAAAAAGCTACTAATAATACAATGAACTTAGTCGGTTATGCTAGATTAATTGTCGTTTAACCATCCCTTTAACTGTTTAAAGAAATTCCCAGAGCATCCCCAAGGCATTTCAACATTTTTTCAGTCACAAATCAGGGTCCTTCAGCCCTTATTTATTCTTATCTTTTCTAATCCTCAGTTTATAAGGGCTTTTGGGGGCAGTCATACGGCAGCTTAACACCAGGCTATTTTCAAAAAGCTACTAATAATACAATGAACTTAGTCGGTTATGCTAGATTAATTGTCGTTTAACCATCCCTTTAACTGTTTAAAGAAATTCCCAGAGCATCCCCAAGTCATTTCAACATTTTTTCAGTCACAAATCAGGGGTTTTCAGCCCTTATTTATTCTTATCCTTTCTAATCCTCAGTTTATAAGGGCTTTTGGGGGCAGCTGCCCCATTTTCCGAAGGGGACTCCTCATTCGAAGACCCCAAGCCCAACTCGTCATCAGATTTGCTTTCTTTTTCCTCCTCTTTGCCCTCTTCTGGTTCCCCAAGCTGTGTCTGCAGAAATTCACGTGCTTTAAAAACAGAGTCAATCTTTTCTTTTTTATCGTTAATCTTGAAAATGATGCCTTCTGGGGTTAACCACCTGTAACTGATGCCATTTGTTTGTAAGAAA
>NW_015172004.1:2114883-2144566 GCF_001447785.1 Gekko japonicus | reverse complement strand
CCGAAGAAACAAAGAACTCGGCATCCACACAAACTTTTGAAGGCAGCAACCCCACAGCTGCGTCTCCCTGACGCTCCACTGCCGCCGCCATCATGATGGGAAAAAGAAACCTCTCTCTCTCTCTCTCTCTCCTCCAAGGCAGCGCTGACGAGGTGCAAACGCTCCCCTGCCTGAGAAGCCCAATGCCACTGCCCTTTAGCTCACCCCAGCCGAGCAGCCCCTCTCCGTGTGTCTCTGCCGGCTAAGCTGCTCCCTCGGCAGCCCGTCAGGCGAGCGCTTCATTGGCTTCCCTGCAAACATGTGGGCAAAGTTTGGGGGCTGCAGCTGCGACGCGCGCCGGGGACCATCACCGCGCTGCAACTGGATGGCTGTCCGCAGTCTCTGATGGCCGCGGGCAGCTGCTCCTGCCGCTGATGATATGTAGGCAAAGTTTGGGGGCTGCAGCTGCGACGCGCGCCGGGGACCATCACCGCGCTGCAACTGGATGGCTGTCCGCAGTCTCTGATGGCCGCGGGCAGCTGCTCCTGCCGCTGATGCCGCCGCTGCTGCTGTACTTCTCTGCCGCCGCCCTTGTCTCCAGCCACCACCAGGCATTTCCCTTCCTTGAAGTTCCTTCCCTGCAGAGGAAGCCCTTTTGCTCACGCAGGGACTGACTCGCAGCGGCGGCGAAATGGGGGAGGGGGGAGGGGGCCATGCAGGAGGCCAGCACCAGCGGAGACTTAAGGAAACCACAGCAGCTGCCAGGCTGCCACTGGCCCCTAGTTTGGGGAACCACAAGGGGAAGAGAGGCAGGGAAACCAGCCGCTCTCGGTCAGGAAGAGGAGGGGATCTTCTGTGGGACTGGAAGTCGGGCGAGGAGCGCCCCCCTCCTCGAGACTCTGGCTCCAGGGGTAGGAGAGGGCGGGCAAGGAGGTGGCGAGCTGGGAGGTCTCCAGGCCCCACCGGGAGGTTGGCATCTGCACTCGCCTAGGGCGCAGAAACACCTCGAGCCGGCCCTGCGCTGGTGTGCAGTTTACATCCCCGGGATGTCCGGGATATGTGTCTGCCTGCGTGTCGCCATAAACTGGAAACCAAGTGCCATAAAATTATGTAATATACCGATGAAGATTTTCCAAGATTCTAGAGAAAGGAGCTTCTGCCTTCATCCCCTCAAGACTTCACTTTATTTTGAGTACAGTCATCTATATTAATAGAGGCTTCCTTTATTACACATGCTCAAGTAGGTTCACCATTCCTTTTTGTTGCCGGTCTGCTTGATGTACCTGAAAGTATAAGTTCAAAGAAGATCTATATTATCTTTAATGCCAGGCCTGCCTCTTCATTTTCAGGATCTGAAATATGCTCTGATATCCTGCTGGTTTCATTGGACAGATTTTAGATGGGTGTTTCATAGAGAGCGGTGTGGCTTTTTTAAAGCACTGTTAACCATCTTTTCAGCGCCTTATGCCACGTTCCTGGTAGAAAGCCTCAGGAGCTCTCTGATAAATGCACAAGTGGATTTTCCCAGTTAAAGGGGAGTTCATGCTTAACACGGAGACCCAAGTTGGTGTAGTGGTTAGGAGAGCGGACTCTAATCTGGGAGAACTGGGTTGGATTCCCCACTCCTCCACATAAAGCCCTCGGTGACCTTGGGTCAGTCATAAGTTCTTTCAGAGCTGTTCTCTCAAGGGCAGTTCTCAAAAGAGCTCTCTCAGCCCCACCTACCTCACAGAGTGTCTGTTGTGGGAAGGGGAAGGGAAAGGGAAAAGAAAGGAGATTGTAAGCTGCTCTGAGACTCCTTTGGGTAGTGAAGGGCGGAGTATAAATCCAATCTCTCCTCCTCCTCCTCCTCCTCCTCTTCCTCAGAACTGAATAGAGAAGCTCTGGCTGGCAGGAGAGTTTTGTACACACATGAATCTCAGGGCATTTGTCTTTGACCGGCCAAAGTCATTTTACATTTGCCCCCCCAAAAAAGAGGGGGGGGAGAGAGGTTCAAACCCCTGTGTTCTGGTTATCTTTTATTTCAAATGCGGTCACCAATTTGAAGGAGCCACAGGGAAGCAACAGTAGTCATGGAACTGGGCAGAATGAAAAGCAATGAACAAAGAAGCCACGTGGTGTCAGAAGTGACGGATGCAACAGGAGCCAGGAGGAATAGAAGAAGCATTAAGAGGGCAGAAAGGTGTACCCACTCTGAGCCTTGGGACTGTAGGGGTGCAGCAAGTAAGAACAATAAAGGCCCTTGACCCACCAGTTTCCAGAACTGCAGAACTTTTTATATTTCTTACCACACAAAAAAAATAGTTGGTGTTGAGAACATAAGAGCAGCCCATCTGGCTGGGATCAGTGGTTCAGGTAGTCTAGCATCCTGTTTCCCACAGTAGCCAAGTGATGTCCCTGGGAGGCTACCAAGCAGGGCAATGAGATTTAGTTATTTGTAACCAAACGGGGCCACCAAGGTGGCAAGCATCAAAACATTAACACATCTGAACATGAAAACATTTAATATAAAGTACATATAAAATGATTCAAGAACCCCCACCACCACCATAAACACACATAACACCAAAACCAGGGAAGAAGGACAAGTAACAGTTATTAGGGACATGGCGAACAAAACAAAAAAGCCTTCACCAACTGGCAGAAGACAACAATTTGTGCCAGAGTCTTACATTACCAACAGCCAGCAAGGGGGGGTGGGGAAGACTCCTGATTTTAGACTTCTTCCTGCTAGTGAAGGAAGCTGATACTATAAAGCTATTCCTCACTGAAACCTTATAAAAGAGGAAACAATTGCTTCTGTTATCTAATATATCACCTTAATATTTTCATTGATTTGTATGCAAATACAAGTTGTTGTCAATAAGCTATCTGTAGTCCGTTAAGTATTTTGTGAGGATTACCTCTCAAAATCTTTGATGCTGCAAGTCTCTGAGTTACCCTGGAAGAAACCCACACTGTGATAGATTACAGAAGCTACCTTCATTTAAGCCTGCCTCTTTGTCTGTTACAGGTAATGCGCAGATTCGTAATTCTCATAATGACAGTGAAATGCATTTTGGGGCTGGAGTAAAAGAGCTTTCACTCTGCAGAGTCCAACTGCAGCCTACATGTATGGCTTCCTCCCTGGCATATGTAATCTCTATCTAGTAACAGAAAATTATTGCCTCCTGAATCATGTGGATTCAATGTCCTCCACTTCCCCAGCTGTGTTCTTAGAGTGATTATGGACTAGGGAGTAAGGCAGAGAACTCAGTTTAGACCAGAAGGACTGCTGGCTAATGGAAGATTTGCAGGAAGAATGCACTACATCTGCCCAGCAGCTCACTAGGGTTACCAGACTATGCCCGGCAACTTCCAGGAGCCTGGGAGGTGGAGACATGGGGCCACATGAATCAAAATGTCAATTCTGGGATGTGGGTCTCCCCCCCCAGGGGGCAGCAGGACATCATGACTGATGTCCAGAGGCAGCAGAGACTCACCAAACACAGGGGAATTTCACATTACCTAGTTTCTCCCGGTTTCAAGCCGGGAGTCTTCCGTTTTCAGTTGAACCGGAACAGGGCTGCCGTTTCACAGACGGCTTGCCCCTACCGGAAAGGAACCGGCTAAGAAGCGGTTTGGCGTTTCACACACGCACCGCTTTGGTTTCCCGCCGTTTTCTTCCCACGCGGGTGAGCGATTTTTTTTTTAAAGGTTCGGCTTATAGCGATATATCGATATATCGCTATATCAGAACCTCAAATGGTCGCAATAACGATCCCCTTGGAATGCGACTCCTTAGAGGTTCCGGTATATTGATATATCGATATAAGCCGAATGTTCCAAAAAAAAAAAAGCCCGCGCGGGCGAAAAAAGGCGGGAAAGAACCATAGCGGAACCGGGAGAGGGAACGGCAGACTACTCTGAAGCGGTTTACAGTTAAAACGCTTCAGTCCCGGTTCCTACATCCCAGAATTTGTGTGTGAAATGGCAGTCAGATCCCGGTAGGGAACCGATTCTCAACCGGGTTCTGTCTGAAATGACAGACCAGAACCCGGTTCAGAATCGGTTCCCTACCGGGAGATATCGCCTGTCTGAAATTCCCCACAGTGTTGTTCCTTAATTGCCTCTTTATCGGATGCAGCAGAATCCACACAGCCTTCCTCACAAGTATGGCTCCCTTCACCTGCCTGTTCCTGCTCCTTCAAACCTCAGGCGACTGTAGGGTTACCAGGTCACTCCTGAAAACTGGCGGGGGATGGGGGGGACTTACCAGGAGTGGGAGGGAGGCCCAGGCTATGTTGGCGGCAATGTGATGACGTCACTTCTGGCATGTCCTGGAAGCAGAGTCATCGTGTGGTGCTGTCACTGCAACGCTCTGGTATTCAGGCAAAAACTCTATGGTCAAAATGGCCTCCACCACAGAGTTTTTGCCCAAATACCAGAGCATCACCATGACATTGCTGACGTGATGACATCAGCTATGGTACACATTACCACGCTGCTGGCAATGTAGCCTGGGCCTCCTTCTTGCTCCTGGTAAGCCTCCCACCAGCCCGCTGATTTGGCGGTGAGGGTGGGGCCTGGGGTGGGGGATCCCTTGCCTCCAGTGGGGAGGCTTAGCAACCCTAGGGCTGAGTCCTTGGGGCAGTTCTACCGGGCCTGTCACAGTTTGGTTGCCTTATCTACCCCAGGCCCCCGCTGAGCTCCACTTTTAGGTTCCTCTTTCTCCCTTCTTTGCAGGCTCTCAGCTTTGCTCAGCCAACTTTCATTCCTGACCTTCCCTGTCACTTCTGACATCATTCTTTTAACCCCTGGGGCTCTGCCCATGTTGGTCAAGCCCAGCACTCCTCCTCCCTTCTCCGAGCCTTGTTGCTGTCTTAACACCTTCCTTGCCTTGCCCCACTCCAGCTGGGCTTGCATGGGGCTGCCACTATCTTCTCACAAGGTTCCCTGCCCTATCCTGGAGTAGCTGTTGCCTTTAACCAAGTAAGTGAAGCCTCCTCTGCTGCCTTTGTGCCACTTGGGGAGAAAAGGAAGTGACATTGCGTGACTCTAGAAAGGGCTAGAAACCATATGGTAAAACCATAGAGTTTCTGGTGATTCCTTGAGTGACATGATGTCACTTCAGCGTTTCCCCCAGAAGTAATTCCACACTGCACTTGACACCAGTGTTGTTGTTTTTAATTTTTCTTCTGCCACTGTTCTGAGTGGTAGTAGGCACCAAAGGTTGCCAGCAAGAGGTCTCCCGCCATAGCAGAAGACCTGGAAGCTTTACAGCTCACTGAAAGAGTTGTTAATAGATCCAAGGTGGTTGCCATTCCAGGCCTATGTAACTGGCACTTTTAAAATCCTGCAAGGGCAGGCAGTAATACGTTGTGCGTACTTTGCCTGCTTGAGTCAGGTACCTCTAGATCTTCAAATTTTGAGTTAACTTGACCAAAAAAAGGCAGGGGAAGGCTAGCTGGAGGACATGTCCTGTCACATAGGGTGTTGAGGTAACGCCTGTTGAGGTAACTCATGTAGCCCCTCGAGAGGGCAGAGTTTTTCTGTTATACCGCCCTCATTCTCACTCCCTTTCCTCCTTCTCACCCTGTGCATGCAATGAAGGCTTTAGGAGGTAGGGAACCAGTTTGGAGTAGTGGTTAGGAGCACAGACTCTCATCTGGGACAACCGGGTTTGATTCCCCACTCCTCCACGTGCAGCTGCTGGTGTGACCTTGGGTCAGTCACAAGTTCTCTCAGAGCTGTTCTCTTAAGGGCAGTTCTCAGGAGAGCTCTCTCAGCCCCACCTACCTCACAGGGTGTCTGTTGTGGGGAGGGGAAGGGAAAGGAGATTGTAAGCCACTCTGAAACTCCTTCGGGTAGTGAAGAGAAGGGTATAAATCCAATATCTTCTTCTTCTCTTCTCTAGGGAAGCAAGCCTGTACATTGTCCGGCTTCCTTTTCTCTCATCCCCTCCCCCCCTTTCTCTCCTGGCAGTGGGATTTGAAATTCCTTCCTTACCAAAATGCGGGGGGGGAAACCTCATTTTTCCTCCCTGCCAAGGTAAAAGTATCCCCCCCCCTCTGCCATTCTCACAAGTATCTGACTCTTAAGGGTGCGTTCAGACGGGGCATTTACAACGGTATTGGTGCTGGTTGGAATCGGTATACTTACCGGCGTTCACACGTAGAACATCTGCCTTCCGTCCCTAACTGTTGCAAAGAGCTTTAAACCAGTGTATTCTGCTACTAGGTCCCCAAGTGGTGGTATCCTGAGTGCACCGGTTGTAACCGCTTTACCCCCCGTCTGATTACTCTCCACCGTTGTAGAGCCACTTCCGTTCAGAAGCCTGAGGCTCCCCCTTTCCGCCCGCCATTTTTTTTGTTAGGTCGGCGATATGCACTTGGGCGAAGCTTCGCCCCGGCGTTTGTTTAAAAAAAAGAAAGAAAAAGGTCCTTAGTTTAAGGTTTTAGAGGAGTCCGGGACCTCAGGGAGGCCAGTTTGGTCTTTAAACTTTAAAGGTAAGTCCTCTCTTCAGGGCATGCTTTTCGGGACCGGGTGTTTTGCGCATGCACGAAGATCACCATTCTGTGGATGGCTGCCTATGCGCATGTGCAAACTGAGTTTGTTTGTTTATTTATTTATTTATTAATCAAATTTATACCTCGCCCTCCCCCGTAGGGCTCAGGGCGGCTTACAGAGCAAGAAATCTTGCAACAATAAAAACATCCTATACATTTAAAACATACTGTACGGTTTAAAACCATTCACAATACAAATAAAGTGCTCAATCCTCAGTTCCAAAGCCCAGAAAGATGACTAACCATATCCAGACATTCCTGGTAGGCATTCGGTGGCTTCAATATTAAGATGTTAAAAGTTCAGACGTTCTTTCCTATGGCCTTTTCCACCCCGCTATGATGACAATATATTGGGGGCGGCGGTAGCCCCATTCGAAAGCCTGGTGGAAGAGCTGTGTCTTGCAGGCCCTGCGGAACTGCATCAAATCCCGCAGGGTTTGTTTAAAAAAACAAAACACAAACCTCTGACGCCTGCTGTGTGTGAACGAGCATACAGCGATGGGCTCCGCAGACAGGAGGTAAGTGTGATTGCATTTCAGCCGGCATAAACTGCACCAGTTGGAACCGGTGCAGTTTATGCCGGCTGAAACACCCCATCTGAACGCACCCTTAAGAGTTCCCACAAACAGAATTCAGGGACCGTGTAGCATGTAAACAAGGACAACTCCTCAGCTTGATGGCTTTCCTACATCATGCAGGTGTAGCTGGAAGGACATGGAAAGGATTGGCAGTGCCAGTATGGAGCTGGTTTACCTTTACAGACAGGGTTTATGCCATTATGAAAGTGCCATTTCTGTTCCCCACATTATTTGTTGCTAATATCACAGAATGCTATTATATTGGAAAGGGCTATTCACACTTTGACCTATGCCTTCTCTATATTTTTTTCATCATGTGAAAGACTGTGTTCTTCAACAGGGAAGTTTTGAATTCTCTAGTGGTGACCACAGATCAATAATATGCCCAGTAATGTTGTATGAGTGCTTACCTGGATAACCCAGGCTAGCCTGATTTTGTCAGATCTTGGAAGCTGAGCAGGGTCGTCCCTGGTCAGTATTTGGATGGGAGACCGCCAAGGAATACCAGGGTCATGATGCAGAGGCAGGCAGTGGCAAACCACCTCTGAACATCTCTTGTCTTGAAAACCCTACGGGGTCGCTATAAGTCAGCTGTGAGTTGACGGCAAAAACAACTTGGGCTGGTTTGTACACTATACAAGTCAAAACAAAAAACCACCAGAACAGACTGTATAAAACCTGTATGTAAAGCCAAAATGATTATTGCAATATTTTGTGATGTATGAATATCAAGAGATGGACATCGTGTGCTTTTGAAGATTTTTCATTTGTATCATTTGGCATATGGTTATTTGTTAGCAATTTACAAATGACTTGTTTGTGCCATGTTTTGTATACGACATTAAGGTGGTATTTGTAATTATGATTTGGTGTACTTAAATATAATTTAACATCACAATTTTTTTTAACATCATACATCAGAAAATATTGCAATAATCATTTTGACTTCTCATACAGGTTTTATGCAGCCTGTTCTGTTTTGAAGTTTGTTCTCATTCGCTTCATCAAAAAAAATAAATATCCCACCTCTTGGTCTCTCAACAAACTTCCAGCTTTATTTGAATAAAGAATCCGACAGAGCTATAAATGTCTGTAGCCTGGGGTTGCCAGCCTCCAGGTGAGGCCTGGTGATCCCTCGGAATTACAACTGATCTCCAGACCACAGAAGAAAATGGCTGCTTTGGAGGTTGGACTCTATGGCATTATATCTCACTGAGGTCCCCCTCCTCCTCAAGCCCTGCCCTCCCTAAGTTCCACCCCCAAATCTCCAGGATTTTCCCAACCTGGAGCTGGCAACTCCACTGTGGCCTCTCTCAATCTACTCAGGCCTAAGTGAAAAGAAAGTACATGAGGTTGTAGCTAATTTCTCATTCCTGCCAGGAAGGAACACAACAGCCTGTGCCCAATAACTCTTCTACTTTGCTGTAGAGGCTCTCTTGGGAATGTGTAAAACAGCTGGTAGGAAAGTATTCACATGGAGGTACTCTTGGTATGAATAGCTGCCCCCAGTGTTTACGCAGACACTGTGATTTGTACAGTTGTGAGGGTTTCCAAAAGGGCCATCACAGTTCCATGAATATTCCACCCAAGTATACTGGCCTCACAAATGGTGTGTGACCACATAAGGTCCTCCAGGTCATGAGCATGGATGGCAGAAGTCCAATGTACTCCTAGCGGTGGAAGATGCGAGATGCAGGAACTGGCTACAGAGAAAAAAAGAAATCAAATGTCCATCATAAGAACACAAGAAGAGCCCTGCTGGATCAGACCAGTGGGCATCCCATCTCATCAGTGGCCAACCATTTCCTTTGGAGGGCCAACAACAGGGCATCGAGGCCGAGGCCTTCCCCTGATGTTCTCTCCTGGCACTGGGATTCAGAGGTTTACTGCTCCTGAACATGGAGGTTCCCCTCAGTCACTGTGGCTAGTAGCCACTGATAGACCTATCCTCCATGAATCTACCTAATCCCGTTTTAAAGCTGTTTGTTTCCGTGGCCATAACTATATCCTTTGGCAGTGAATTCCACATTTTAATCACTCTCTGTGTAAAGAGGTATTTCCTTTTGTCTATAATGAATCTACTCCCCATCGGCTTCGCTGGATGCCCTTGAGCACTTGTATTTTGGGAGAGGGAGAAAAACTCCTGTCAGCTCTCTCTACCCTGTGTATAATTTTCTAAACCTCTAATCCCCCTTTAGTCATCTCTTTTCTAAACTGAGAAAGTCCCAAACTCTTTGTCAGACCATTAAAATAAAAGAGCTGCAGTTTTCAGTTCTATCCAAAGTGTCTGAATCATAGAACTTTAGTTAAACTCGCCACAGCGTGTTGTGAACGGTTGCATTTCTCTAAACTAGTAACCAGGTTGTCAGAAAACTTGTGCTCATGCTGGAGAAAGAGAACATTTATGCTGCTGGACTGCACATGGCAAAGTGTTCCAGCTTGGAAAATAATGGAATTAATTATGCCACACAGTGGCTGGAAACGGTAATTGTACATTGCAAGAGCGATCTTTCCTTTAAAAATCAGGACTATCAAAGTAAATGGCTAGAAATGTGGGTGTTGACTTTTTCTGCATTGGCATTGTGGGTTATAAAGGCGTTGTGTGTGTTAAATAGTGGGCTCCGTGGATGAGCAGGCTCCAGTCCAGTGATCAGCTCAACTTTATTTGTGAATTCAGCAAGAGCAAGACAAGAACCCCAGAGCCTCAGCTCTGTTAAATAGCATGCAATTGCCACACCCAAACACACCCCACTCCCAGTGATAGGCTATTTACATAACATTACTACTAGATTGGTTACTTTCAGAATCCTGGCAGGCTATTGTTCTTGTGCTCCAAGCTCAGCCAGTCTCCGGGGTGACAGACCTGGAATGATTCAGTCCCAATACATAACAGCGTGGATCCATAATTACTGAGCAGATTCTCTGTTCACTAGATATTCCTTTCCCCCCCTTTTTGCCCTCGTCACAGCTGACTTTATGGCCACCCCATAGGATTTTCAAGGCAAGAGGCGTTCAGAGGTGGTTTGCCATTGCCTGCCTCTGCAAAGTGACCCTGGTAGGCCTTGGTGGTCTCCCATCCAAATACTGACCAGGGCCAACCTTGCTTAGTTGCCAGGATCTGACGATCCCTTTTTGAAAATGTACTCCTCAGCATTTTTGTTTTGCAAATGACAGAAATGGAGGGGGGGGCGCTTCTTGACCACCTCAGGGAGGTCACTCCACAGGGTGGGAGAGCCATCACAGAAAACGCTTACGGAGAACTCCATGGATAATGTTTAGATATGCGAGATTTTACAGTAAAACGGGTGCACCAAACATCAACAGTAATAGTTCAATATGTAGAGGAATCAACTAAAACCACAGGCCATTATTCTTAGCATTGTAATTCATTAATCATGTACAAACATTCAAAGAGAGGGATTTGATATAATCTGCCAGGGATACATGGAGCAGAAGAGTGTAGTACACTGTTCTGTTTCTTAAAAAAAGAAGAAGAATATCTATGCCAAAATCCTTTCAGGTTAAATCTGCAAATTAATGTCTATTTCTGAGCGGGCTAATTGACAACAATTTTAAAAAGCTGTATCAAGCTGAGATCTAATCTATATAATCATCTTCTCCTATATGTGTTCCTGATTTCTCATTTTAGAATGATGAGCTAGATGAGGAAGTGCAAATCCCTTCGTGAGCAAAGCTGCCTTTCATCCTATAATCTCTCGAGCCCATTCTGATCCTGCAGTCGCTTTGGGCTGGGCAGGCGTCAGCACTGTCAAGAGCATTTTAAGTTGTTGATGGCAACAGTGCAAAGACTGGGCATCGCTCAGGCAGAACAACACAGGGTGGCTTGCTGTTACACAAACAAGCTTGGGTCTTTCAGGTTGTGTGCTTCTTTCCCTGCCCCTGTTCCTATGCACAGTTCGCCTTCTTTGGCAAACCAGAGTTTCTAGTTCCAACCAGGGGTCATTTCGTAGAAAAATAGATGCAGGAGCTCATTAGCATAACTTATTTGCATATGCCACACCCCCTGACATCACCGGAAGTGTGTCAGAAGGCAACACCCACTGCTCAGGCTCCACTGGACTGTTTTGGGTTGCTAGCTAACGGGGGGGGGGGAGAATGTGCAGATCTGTCCTCACAGAGGAGGGAGAGCTTGTGCCTGAATAAAACTTGGTCTTAAAGGGGCAACTGGACTTTTGGCGAGAGTGCTGGTGGCGGCGCTCTGCAGCTTACCTGGCTGCTTCTTGCTCTGACTGAGGGCTGCTGTGAGCAAGGGGTGGGGCTTGTTGCATGTGCCCGCCCCCTGGGCTCTTTACTGCCGGAGCTCTGCTCCTGTGCGCTCCTGCAGGAAGTGATCCCTGGTTCCAACCAAACTCACAAATTGTCACATTCCTAATGTTCCTTCCTTCAGTAGTATGGCTTTATTAGCCACAGCCTTAAGCCTAACCACACTTTTTTTTTGGTCCCCCCGAAGGGGATTTTTTAATTGCATTTTATATAAGGACTACAAACTACAACGAAAATAGGGGAGGGGAACTACAATTAAGGAGAAAGAAAAGATAAATACTACTAACTAAAAACCCAAGAGAGGAGATCATCAAATTAGCTTAAGTACAAAGCCATCCCTTAAAACGCTAACAATTTTATGAACTTAGTCAGACATGCTAATGTAACTTTTAAGTCTTAAATTTAACTGTTGGAAAGAAACCCCAGAGCATCTCGTTAACAACAATATTTTCAAAGGCACAATTCAGAGTCCTTCAGCCTTCATTTTTTCTTATCCTGTCTTTTCCGCAGTTTATAAGGACTTTTAGGAGCCACTGCCCCTTTCTCAGAAAGAGAGTCCTCTCTGGAAGACCCCGAGTCCAGCTCGCCACTGGACTTACTGTCCTTCTCTTTTTCCACCTCCTCTGGCTCTCCCAACTGAATTCTCAGAAACTGCTGTGCTTTGGAAACAGAGTCAATCTTTTCTTTTTTGTCCTGAAGTTTGAAGGTCACGACCTTTGGAATTAGCCACCTATACACAATTGCATTTGTTTGAAGAAAAAGAATTAAATCTTTATATTTCTTTCTCCTTTGTCTTATTTCAAATGGGATATCTTTCAGGATCCTGATAGTATTGTCCCCAATTATTTATTTTTAATCTTCCCTTGTCCCGTCTAAATCCAACCTAATGATAAAAGTTGTTTTTAATGTTTATTTTATGCTGGATTACTAAAAGATAAGAGGCGAAGGATTTAGTAACCTTGGGATTTTTATCCTGCATAAAAAAGAAAAAAACTTTGATCGTTGCTCATAAACTCATCTTTCTCTAACAACATGGTCATCCATCTCTGTCTGTCTTCACTAAATAAAGGGCATTCAAGGACGTTGCAAAAGCACCAATGTTCTGAAAAAGGGACGTTAGCAAATCAGTCTTTTAATTTGGATGATGGTATGGCATTTAATCTGGCAGCTAAAAAAATTACAGTATCTGGGTATAATCAGAGATTGTAAATATGCTAGGTTAGTGGATGTTGTAATCCATTATAGGAAACAGAACATGTAACTTCTATTTAGTTCAAAGAGCAATATCAAATAAATATGTATTTATTTTTTATTAAAGGATTGAGACAGTTCACGTCTATGACAGTGTGATCCCACCTTGTGATGAATTTATGACAATAATGATAATTAGACTTCAAAAGGCATAGAGCAAAGTTTGAGTCCAATGGCACCTTTAATTTTTATTTTTTTAAATTATTAAATTTATATTCCGCCCTACCCCAGTTTAATTCTGGGTATAAGCTTTCATGTGTACGCACAATTCTTCAGATACATTGTGTCACGCTCTGGGTCATCCCCAGGTTCTGAAAACCCAGTAGCCGTGTTGATGTTCTATAGAGGAAACGAGCACCTCAGATTTGGAAGTGCTGGGGGTTGCGTCACACCCCAGACAACCTTTTCAGACCTACCGTCTTTGCCTTCTCTCTCTGTGTTGGCTGGGAGATCGGTTCTGAATTCCTCCCCAGCACTCTTCAGCTTCCTCTCTTTTATATCCCCTCCTCTCCCCTTAGTGCCACCCCTTTTCGTGATTAATTAACCTATAGGCTATTCCACCTGTCCATCACCGTGATCTCCTATCTTGTGGTGCTTCCCCCTCTTTAGTCCCGCCTTCCTGTATACCCAGTGCTTCTATCCTGGAGCTGGGTGTGTAAGAGAGTTCCCACTTCCTGTCTGTACGACGGGGCCAATGCCGTCGTTCCCAGCGTCTGCACATTTCAGGGGTAAGGCTGGGACCCGCCACATGTCTCGCTGTTTCAACCGGGCCCTCCCCCCTTATTCAGCGTTTGAACGGAATCTGTGCCAGTTCGTTCCCCCCATTTGGGGTCTCGAGTGCTTATGAGACCACTGTTCTTCCCTGGGACTTGCGTAGAGCTCGGCGCGGGTAGCGCCAGTCCTGCCACAGCAGCCGGTAAGGCCGCGGAGGAGCCTGCGGCGGGACACATTGAAACATGACTTTCTCAACCATTACATATAGGAAGAGAAAAAGGTTATTGGGGGTTAATAATGGTGGCTACCTATATGTAATAGTTGAGAAAGGTCCCGGTCACACGGGGGGGAGGCATGGCTATTAGCGCCATCGCAATTTGACGCACCCAACGTGATCAGATGCGACGGCATTGTTTCCTTGGGCGGCTGTTTCCAGCGCGAGAGGAGCGCATTGTGGCGATCAGACGGAGAGTGTCTGTCTGCAGCCCATCGCAACCGTTTAATGCTGGAGTTTCCCAGGTACTTTTAAAGTCCACATCTTTGGCCGGATGATACCGGTTGGCCACGGGTGCGCCACGCTTGCCAGATGTGGCAGTGTGATCGTGCCCATATAATCTACCTGGCATTCGTGACTCTCCCGCGGCAAACTCTGCATGTGATCGGGGCCAAAGTCTTGTTTCAATGTATCTGAAGAAGTATGCATGCACAAGAAAGCTTATACCCAGAATTAAACATTGTTAGTCTTAAAGGTGCCACTGGACTCAAACTTTGTTCTGTTACTTCAGACCAACATGGCTACCACCACCTGAATCTATCTTCAAAAGACATAGTATCTGGAACAATAATTAAGGATATGTAATGACAATCACCATGTAACAATTCAGGCCTGTTGTATTTGAGCAGAACAGGGTCTCCGTCTTTCTGACTTCTGTCTAGTTAGTCCCTTAAAATTAATTAATTAGTTATCATATGGCAGTGGGTGTAGTATAGCTAGGAGATCCAAAGATTGTCTGGCAGCCTGAAACTCTAGGTCTTTTTGTAGTGAGCTAGGTTCATTTTTTTGGACTGAGAAAACTGTGACTGACCCAAGGTCATCCAGCTGCGGTCATGTGGAGAAGTGGGGAATCGAACCCAGTTCTCCAGATTAGAGTCCTCCGCTCTTAATCACTACACCAAACTGGTTCTCAGTCACTTAAAGATGCATCAACTTGCAGCAGTGCTCTGCATTGGGATGTTGTCTGTTCTTTACAGGAGTTTCTGGTGTCCCTGCAGCTTTAGACCTTCCAATCCCTAGAATATTAATATGTACTTTTATAGAAAAGAGTGTTTCTGAGGTGCTTCTACCGGCAGGCCTCCCAATCCCTCAGGGAAAACTGTGCTACCCCCACCCCCCTTATGAGGAATACTCCCATTCTTTAGCTCCTCCTGGTGGACTCGGGATTACAAACACACCCTTCTTTCTCAGAGACAGTTTGGTGTAGTGGTTAAGTGCGCGGACTCTAATCTGGGAGACCCGGGTTTGATTCCCCACTCCTCCAAATGCAGCTGCTGGATGACCTTGGGCAAGCCATAGTTCTGTCAGAGCCATTCTGAAAGAGCAGTTCTCGAAAGAGCTCTCTCAGCCCCACCTACCTCACAGGGTGTCTGTTGTGGGGAGGGGAAGGGAGAGGAGTTTGTAAGCCACTCTGAGACTCAGAGTGAAGGGCAGGGTATAGATCCAATCTCCTCCTCCTCCTCAATCCTCCTCCTCCTCCTCCTCCTCCTCCTCCTTCCTAACTTTAATAACTACTTTTTAACCCATGCCAACGCTACTTTATCATTTTCCATTGATAATAAAGAGGCAGAAGTAAAACCTAGTTATTCCAGTCTTTGATCAACCGACCTCTTGCAGTTACTCTGAAAGGAATCTTCTCGTCGTCTAAGGAGGAGTCTAGATCTATAATTAAGTAGCACCTTAATCCTGAGTCCGAAGGCATCTAGCCAAGCCTCTGATTCCAAAGAAGGAATTGCAAATCCTTGCCGAATAACTGTACCCGATGCAAGCAGGCAATCCGGTTATTTTTCTCCTTTCCTTTATTCACAATAAGCTCCTTTGATCTGAGGTCTTGTGGTGAACAATGCAATACATTTAAAGCACAAATCGCATCAGAAACATTTACAAATACTAAATAAACAAGCATTAGATCACTACTAGAATAGCATTAAAAGATATGAAACCCTCATGCTGTCGCCTTAATGCGTAACAGAGGAGCATCTTAAGAGACAAAGATTGGGCCACAGCTCGCATCACCTCAGGGTTAACATCAGCCAACAGAAAAATGGGATTCAATGGCAAAATTATATTTGCTCAGAATGAGCAAGATCCAAAGTTTTCATAATGAGGAGCATTGATTGCAGGATAACAAATGTTTTTCCCCTCCACCTCAAGAATTTCAACAGGAAGGAATCGATGTCCTCTGAAGTACTCAAACTCTACCCAAACTCCAGTAACGTAAAGTATCATTTGGTTAGTCCCGTCCCCCCCGGTTCTAATGACTGCACATTCCTAATGCTGCCTTTTGGATATCATATTTTTGTCCATATATATTCTTTTGCATACTAGAAACTGCCCTATGCAGACAGCAGAGATACGCCAACACTCCCCTATTTGGCTGGCATCCTGTTTGCCGGTTGCAAACCCAGACCCAGGGTGATTTCCCACAAGCGCTGCTCCACGCTCACTCCTCCCTTTTGCCCCGATGGTATGTGTCAATTTCACACAAGCTGCTGCGTGGCCGCATTTTGCCCCCCAGCTTCATGTGATTTCCCCCGTGTCTACTCAATCCTCAAAAAACAGGATTGAGTAGACGTGGGGAAAATCGCATGAAGCTGCAGGGCAAAATGCGGTCGTGCAGCAGCTTGTGTGAAATTGACATGTACCATCGGGCCAAAGAGAAGAGTGAGCGCGGAGCTGCGCTTGTGGGAAATCAGTTCCAGTTTTTCAGCTATTGGTTTGATAGTTCATCAGTCTGTTCATGGGTGTTTGGCAGGTTGTGTCACTGTATTCCTTACTAACCATGCAGTGCAGAGCAATTGTCTTTTTCCACAGGCACATTCTCACACAGCCCAACTTTCTACTACCCCCTCATCCTTGCTGTGTAACTGTTCCACTCAGCAGGCAACTGCTTAAATAGACAATTAGATCCCTCACAAATCATTTAAGTCAATCATCAATAAATGCTGCGTTACAATAAAATCCTACCCTTCAGTGTTTGTCTGCAAGTAGTCCTTTAATGACACTAACGTCTGCTGATCTGTTTGAATTGTCAATATCTTTGCATATGCACAGTTCAGGGGAAAATGAATGCAAACTGGTTTGATAGGTGTTTATGGCTGCTTGGCAAGAACCCAACACCAAGTAATCTGCTTGTATCTGATCTCCAGCTTTGAACAGTGTAAGTTCAATAATCGAGCTTGTTCATGGAGAAATTCTCAGTATCTTTAATAGACAGCAGGTTGGCGCCATTGGCAGGTGATGGCCTATATTAAGTTAAAGGATAAACACAGGCTTCTTCATAGTACAGCTGGATTAGGGCCCACATGTACTGTTGTCTGTGTGGATATCTGAACAGAGTTGGTAGCTGGGTTTATTGAAGGGCTTAGTTCCTGGGTTTATTCCTCTATTTCTAGTCAATCTTTCTATCTGAAGAATAAGAGATTGGATTTATACCACATCCTTTCTAGAGATTTCATGGGGAGGAGCCTGGGGAGGGGGGGGGTTGAGAAAGGGAGGGACCTCAGAAAGGTATAATTCCATAGACTCCATGCTCCAAAGCAGCCATTTCCTCTAGGGAAACTAGAGTTGCCAGCCTCCAGGTGAGGGCTGGAGATAACTCAGAATTACAACTGCTCTCTGGATGACAGAAATCAGTTCCACTGAAGAAAATGGCTGCTTTGGAGGGTGAACTGTATGGCATTATACTCTGTTGAGGTTGCTTCCCTCCCCAGACCTCACCCTCCCCAGGCTCTACCCCCAAACATCCAGGCATTTCCCAGCTTGGAGTTGGCAACCATAAGGGGAACTTATCTTTGTTGTTGGGTGATCCACTATGATTCCAAGGGATCTCCAGGTTGGCAACCCTAGGTGGAGAAAAGGAAGCAGGAGAAGGCGAGAGGCTCTGAGGCTTTCAGGAAAGGGAAAGAAGAAATAATGAAGAGGAGGAAGTGAGATGCCTCCTGCAAGTCCTTGTGGGTTCCCACTTGTTCTTCTTTATATTCATTTTTTAAAAAAAAATATTAATATTTTTTTACCCTGCCCTCCCCGCGAGCAGGCTCAGGGTCGCTTACAAGAGGGCAACAATGCCCACATATAAAACCACACTGGATGTAGATAGTGTCCTGTAGCTGGTACGCGGTCAATCCAGTGGTACCCACCCAGCGCGGTATCATGGCATATTCATGAGAGTGTGACATCTTTATATCTATCCATCTATCTATCCATTTGTCTGTCTATCTACTGTCTACCTATCTATCATCAACTCATCAGCAGAACACTTCATGCATCTGATGAAGTAGGCCATGACCCACAATAATAGTGCAGTCCTTTGTGAAGCCAATGGGCTTAGATTGGAGAATTCATTCACAGAATTACAGTGCAAGATCAGGGGTCCCCAGCGTGGTGTCCGTGGCTGCCATGGCACCTGCCAACACTTTCCTGGTGCCCACCAAGTATTGTTATAAAGTGGGTGGAGCCAGGTGGGTTTTTTGCCCAGCAAGGTTTCTGACTGGCTATTCAAGATATGATTGGCTGTGCAGATTTTTTTTAAAAAAACATTGCTTTGGCAGCAGCTGCCGCCAAAGCACAAAGGTGTTCATTGTGCAAGCTGAAGGTAAGCTGCAGCAGCCATTTCATGGCACCCATTTTGTGGCTGTGCCCTCCATGCTGTGGCAGAATTGGAGAAGACAGATTTGAAACAGGAGCAGTATGCCATAGAAGTAACTACAGAAGTCTTCCATTCATGTGGGGCCGCGGTGGCTCAGAGGTTAAGACGCTGACCTGCAGACTGGAAGGTCAGTAGCTCAGCAGCTTGAGACCCGAGTGCTGCATGATGGAGTCAGCTCCCATCTCTGGCTCCAGCCCCTGCCAACCTAGCAGTTCAAAAGCAAGAAATTCCAAGTAGATAAATAGGTACCGCTTCGGTGGGAAGGTAACAGCGTTCCATGCGCCTTGGTGTTTAGTCATGCCGGCCACATGACTACAGAAAAATCTTCGGACAGCGCTGGCTCTTCTGCTTGGAAACGGAGATGAGCACTGCCCCCTAGAGTCAGATTTGACTGGCTTTCGAGCAAGGGAAACCTTTACCTTTACCTCCATTCATGTAGTCTTTAAATGTGAGGATTCTTTGATAAAGATAAAGAAATGGGCTGAAAGTAAACCATCAGAATCTTTCCCAAGCTGTATATGCTGTAAAATCTTTCACAGAGCTGTATGGTACAAAAGTACATGCTGTCATTTGTTATTATTGGCTATTGTAAGAAATAGACTATGTTGTAGTTTGTTGTGTTTGTTGTATTGATGCAAACAACAAGGACCATATAAAGTTACATTGAGCACCAGTGTATTATTCATTAGTAACTTTAAAGAAGATTCTGTTTATATTGGTTGCCATCTCATGGTATATATTGTGTTTGTATTGGGTTAACTGTCCACGAGCCTGTAATTTGAAGAGAATTCCAAATGTGCCTGCAAGCTCAAAAACGTCTGGGGACCCCTTATGTACATGTATCCTTTGGAATGTTTAATAAAAGATATTTTAAATTTTGTAAAAATTCTATTTATTTTGTGGTTTCCCCCCTGTATAGACTAACACAGCTACCTCTCTGGAGTTAACCAGGAAAAGTAGCATATTTTTTTAAAAAAAACCTTAGATGGACCAAGTTTGCTTCAATAAATGCCTTAACGCAGGAGTTTGTTATTCGTTATAAAAGATCCTGTCACATAACTATGTTTAAGAAGCAAAGATCCTGAGCCTATGATCTTATACTATTTACTGGAGAGAACATTCCATTGATCTGAATGTTCACTGCAGTATGAATTATCCTCCCCTCTCCTGCATGGAAGGGATTGTGAGAAAAACGGACCATGATTCTGAGGGCACCAGACACCATAACTCTTTCAGGAAACTCTATTAACCTCCCCCATTTAGCATTACCACAGTCTCTTTCACTGAAATGTTACATCCAATGAAGTGTTTCATTGCAAAGTTCTTTCAATCCCTTCAGCCTTTTCTTTATCGCACGATTCATACAGGTCTCTTCTTCAGCTGGTTTTTCAGACGCCATTTTTTGCCCGACACAAAGAAATTATCCTCTATAAATATTTACGACTTGACAACGTCAGATTTTCCCCCAATCCAAACTCCTGTATTTGGCTGTCATTGAGGAGAGAGAAAATCTGCAATTCTAGTCACCCCCTTGATCCTTCCGCAGAGTAATATGTGATATAAAACCCTTCAATTTGGGATATATCGTCATTCCCATAGCATTAATAGCTTTCACCTGCATATAGAAAGATTTCCAAAAGCCCAGCAAATTACTTCAATAAGCAGAGAGACACCGCTGTCAAAAAAGAGGTGCAAGGCGTAGACTGTTCCGGAAGTGTCTGCCAGAAACCTCGGAATCCGATGAAACAGCCTGTGTTTCTTTGCTTGCTGGATTTTCACTAACAATTCTGCTTGAAGAGAACAAAGTTTGAGTCCAGTGGCACCTTTAAGACCAACAAAATTTTATTCCAGGCATGACTGGACACATCCTTCCTCACACGGAAGCTCATGCCTTGAATAAAACTGGACTCATACTTCGTTCTACGGCTTCAGACCATCACGGCTAACCACCTGGATCAATCCTGCTTCAAATTAATCTGCTTTTGCTTGGTTAGCAGTAGAAAAGAGAGATGAGGAAATCCTGTTTATATACTCAGTGGTCATGAAACTCTCTCAAGGACAGGGGCGGAATAAGGCTCACTGGTGCCCTAAGTACCAATCTTGGTGCCCCCCTCCTTTCCACACTGACCCAGTCCATTTTAGTTGTTGACCTGTCTGACCAGATACACAATGCAGGTTGCAGCAATACAAAAATTTATTCATATGATAACACAATAGACTGTACAAACTAAGCCTTTCACCCTTTCCCCAACTTTGTGGTGCCCCCTTTGGCCCTGGTGCCCTAAGCATGTGCTTAGTCTGCTTACTGGTTAATCTGCCCCTGCTCAAGGATAACATCCCTCGCACTCCATGTTTGATGTAACAGCATGCTACGGTATTCCACAAAATGACCATTTTCCAGGCTGACCAAAGTTTGAGTCCAGTGGCACCTTTAAGACCAACAAAGTTTTATTCAAGGTATGAGCTTTCATGGGCACCTTGAATAAAACTTTGTTGGTCTTAAAGGTGCCCCTGGACTCAAACTTTGTTCTACTGCTTCAGACCAACATGGCTGCCCAGCTGGAACTATTTTCCAGGCTGTACATGAGGGGAAAGGGTAGGAAGCATATGAGCCAGGGCATCCTCAGGCACCTTCCCATAATGATAATGTGTGTGTGTGTGTGTGTGTAAAATGCCATGAAGTCGCAGCCAGTTTATGGCAACCCCATACGGTTATCAAGGCAAGAGACACAGGGTGATTCTGCATCTAGCATTCACTCTGCCTTTTCTCAACTGGGAGGAAAAAGTGTAGCTCAAAACCACATCCAAATACCTCGGGGCCACACTGTACTGACTGCAAAGTCACCCCTGAATGGCCACAAAATGGCCATAAATCTATGCAGAAGGTACAATTAAATCCCACGATCAAAGAACCTGAAAGTGGCATAGATTGTGAACGATACCATAAAACATGATAATCAAAGGGAGTGAAAGCAGCATGCAGTGCAGAGGGGGAATTTCTGCTCCAACGTAGGTTTTGTAAAACAACAGAGGGAAAAGCCAGTGCAGAATCAGCCATACAGAAGTGGTTTGCCATTGCAAATGATAAAATGGGCAATTAATATGAATAAAGAGATATCTATGTCTTCTTGGGAATGTTTATGGAGAAATTCAATGAAAATTTCAACATGTAATAATTTAAAAGAAAATTGCTATAAAATGATGTATAGATGGTATATGACGCCCAAAAAGATTGCCATTATGAGTGATAATATGTCTAACAGATGTTGGAAATGTAAAAAAGCAGAAGGTTCCTTTTATCATTTGGGGTGGACTTGTGATAGAGCTGTGAACCTTTGGACGGAGGTCCATAATGAAATGCAGAAAATTTTGAAATGTTCTTTCAAAAAAGAACCAGAAGTATTACTTTTGGGTCTTAAAATGGAAGAAGTGAATGTAACAAAGAGAACCTTGTTATGGTATTTGATTACAACGGCCAGAATGACATATGCTCAATGTTGGAAGCAAGAAAGAATACCTGAACTATGGGAATGGATAAGGAAGCTACTCTTTATGGCTGAAATGGATAAAATGACAAGAAAGTTGAACAATAAAGAAGATGAAGAATTTTTTGCGGATTGGGAGGACTTTAAAGAATATATAGAGAAACATTGGGATGTCAAAAATAAACTTTTTTGCTTTAGTAATGATTAAGAATAGACTTTAGAAATGTCGGAAAGAAATTGTTATCGAACAGGTTAACTATGAGACTGAAAAAATATAAGTAAGGTAGTAAAAGAAATTGTGAACCTTTAGATAATATCAAACTGAAGGGAAAGATTAAGAGAGGAAATGTGGTGGGGGTGGGAACGCTGCGGGAAGCCTGGAGAAGAGGTGGGAGGGAAAAGGGATGTAGTAAGAAATGGTGAACTGGTTAATTTTGGACTTATTTTATATCCCGTTAATAGAAACTTGTTTTAATAATAAAAAAAAGAAGTGGTTTGCCATTGCCTGCCTCTGTGTAGTGACCCCGGACCTCCTTGGTGGTCGTCCATCCAAGTACCAACCTTGCTTAGCTTCCAAGACCTGAAGAGATCTGGCTAGCCTGGGCCATCCAGATCAGGGCAAAAACCACTTGTACACACAACAAAATACATAAACCTTTTCTCCCTGTTCATAATGTAGAGAAAATTTAGAATGACAGTCTGCCAGTGTAAAGATTCCGGGAAGTTCATGAGACCTCCCTGCTGGCAGAAGGAAATTTATACTGCAAAATTAAAAGCAACATTTTGTCACATACCCCTGAGTTTGGTGTAATTTGGCTTCGCTTCCTCCATGGAACCTCAAATCTACCCACTAATTATTATTTTTATTATTATTCCAAAGGACATTTGTGCGTTTTACTTCCTTCTGTGTGTCTCGGCGTCTAGTCATGCCAACTGGTTAATTTTGGACTTATTTTATATCCCGTTAATAGAAACTTGTTTTAATAATAAAAAAAAGAAGTGGTTTGCCATTGCCTGCCTCTGTGTAGTGACCCCGGACCTCCTTGGTGGTCGTCCATCCAAGTACCAACCTTGCTTAGCTTCCAAGACCTGAAGAGATCTGGCTAGCCTGGGCCATCCAGATCAGGGCAAAAACCACTTGTACACACAACAAAATACATAAACCTTTTCTCCCTGTTCATAATGTAGAGAAAATTTAGAATGACAGTCTGCCAGTGTAAAGATTCCGGGAAGTTCATGAGACCTCCCTGCTGGCAGAAGGAAATTTATGCTGCAAAATTAAAAGCAACATTTTGTCACATACCCCTGAGTTTGGTGTAATTTGGCTTAGCTTCTGCCATGGAACCTCAAATCTACCTGCTAATTATTATTTTTATTATTATTCCCAAGGACATTTGAGCGTTTTACTTCATTCTGTGTGTCTTGGCATTTAGTCAAGCCAGCCACATGACCACGGAAATGTCTTCGGAGAGTGCTGGCTCTTTGGCTTGGAAATGAAGATGAACACCGCAACCCTACAGTCAGATTCGACTGGCTTTTGAGCAAGGGAAACCTTTACCTTCACCTACTGCTTTTGCAGACTATATATATTTAATGAAGGATAAATAAAGGGATGAGGAAGTTTCAGGCACTAGAGAGGGAAGAAGAGGGAAGGAAGAAAAAGATGCAGGTGAGTTGTGCCTTGACACCACATAGACCACTTCTCTACAAGTCAGGTGCACTAACCAGTTTATCACTTATTTACTTTATTTATACCCCACTTTTCTCCCTGATGGGGTCCCAGGGTGTTTTACAACATTCCCCCCTTCTCCATTGTGAGGAAGGTGAGGGTGACGGGGCCAAGGTCACCAAACTAGCTTCCACGGGAGAATCGGGATTCTCACCTGAATCTCCAAGACTATAGCCTGACACTCTGACCGCTATACAATGCGGACTCTCCAAAAGTTACCTCAGAAGTTGCAATGCAGTTGTGAAGCTTTAAAAATGTCATGAACTGGCTCCAGAAAAACAGGGAAAACACAGCGATGCAGTGGCCTCAGAAGAAAACAGACTGGATTCTCAACAATAAGAATGTAAGAAAAAGCGGGATCAGACCAGTGGTCCATCTTGTCTCACAGAGCGACCAACTAGTTCCTCTGGAGGTCCAACAATAGGGCATAGAGGCTGAGGCCTTCCCCTGATGTTGCCTCCAGGCACTGATATTTAGATGTTTACTGCCTCTGAATGTGGAGGCTCCCCCTAGTCTCCATGGCTCGTAGCCACTGATAGACCTATCCTGCATGAATCTGTCCAACCCCCTTTTAAAGTAATCTATGCCTGTGGCCATCACCACATCCTCTGGCAACAAATTCCACATTTTAATCACTTGCCAATGGAGTGGAGACAACTTGTGTGGAAGCACGCGTGAACAGCGGAACGTGGGCCCAGCCTACCAAGTTATTATTATCCTGGGGTCTCATTTAACCTTTTAAGTGCATTAGGTTCTCAGCATTTAACCTTTCACCCATGTTAACAGAGAAGTATTTCGAAAATTAAGCATCATTTTTTAACATTTTAATAAAGAGTTTATATACACACAGGCACATATCAGACAATGGAATTATTGGGTCTGCACATATTTCTAGTTCTTTTTTTTTGCTGGTGGCATATTATATTAGTCTGGTTTATGCATAATGGTGGCCTACCTTCATCTTAGAACTACACCTGTGTGTTGTCTGTGGGTACTTACCTTCGTCTTTAGTTAGAATTCTACCCTCATATCATTTGTGGAGGCCTCCCTTCTTCTTGAGTCAGAATTTCATGCCTACCTTTGTGAAAGCACCCTAAAAACTTGCAAGCTGACCTGTTGTCTAGTATACAGATAGCAGCTGCCTGCTGACCCTCAACTGGGCGGCAGGAGAAAAATGGGAGATGATTGGCACTGCCAGCAACGCAAGGAAGTCACTTCCAGAGCAATTGGAAGTGATGTCATTGACAATGCTCTAGCATTTGATTAGAAATCTATGGTTAAACCATAAAGTTTTGGCCATGCTACAGTGCCACTGGTAATGTGATGGTGTCACTTTTGGTCGTACTGACAGTGATGTCATTGCTCCACCAGTGATAGGGGCTGCCAGATCCCCCGGTGGAGGTGGGAATCCCCTGCTGCCAGCCCCAGCCCCCCAGCCGCCAATCAGCTGGCCGACAGGGGGACTTACCAGTAGAAAGAAGGCCTAGGCCACGTTGCTGGCATCACACAGGAAGTGACATCATCACGCCAGCAACTTCCAGGTAACACTCTGGTATTTGGGCAAAAACTCTATGATGATAGAAGTCTGTTTTGCCACATCTTGCCCAAATACCAGAGTGTAGCCCAGAGATGACTGGCATGATGACATCACTGCCTGTGTGACACCGGCGACGTGGCCTAGGCCTTCTTCTTTTTACTGGTAAGTCCCCTCATCTCCTGCCAGTCTTGGCAACCATAAACAATGACATCACAACACTGCCAGCAAGGGATCCTCCCCCCCCACTCTTCAATCTCCTGCCAGTTTCCAGCCTTCTGCTGGCACCTGTATGATATGTGCAGATAATTGAGGTGTAAAGGAAAACATGATGCCTCCGTGTGGAACAAACTGGGATTCTAATGCAACAAGGATCATTGTGTTAGAATGGTGCTAACTTTCTTCCCAGAGATCCTCCTGATCCAAAGAGGTTTCTTTATTATTGAACCTCTCCCTGTTATAAAACTTCTGCCTCCACTTCTGATCCATTTCCTTAATAGCGAATGCACTGCAATCGTTCGGCACAATGGGTATGGGGGGGGGAGCTGCCATTTATTTTGCAAAGTGTATCTGCTTGCTTTAAGTTATGTTTGCTAAAGACACAGCAGGGGGAAAAATACCTCACTGCTCTGGTGATTGGCTGTAACTAACTGCTTAAGATAGGAAAAGGCATCTGAAATATCCACAAAGAAGCTCCCAAGAGCAACAAAGACGGGAACAAAATACGCATAAGCGAGGAAAGAGAAAACAAATTGCCAGCTATTGTAAATCCTATTATTTTCTCAATGCGTCTAAATACTGTACTACCAGGACTCCCACTGATTTTACCAGCATGGAAATATAATATTATTGTGAACATATTTTCAAAATAATATAGAAGGCACTGGAGTCGAAGTAATTTTCCATACAATGTAGAATATTATGAAGCTAGGAAGAATTGTCCCCCCCCACACACTTCTAACATCAAAGTATAGAACTTGTAGTAAACTTCACATCTGAGACTTGACACCAAAAAGTGTTTTAGGATGGCTTTTTACTCTGAAGGTTAAATGAATTGGGATCATGGCATTATTGCGCTGTCCATCCATTGCCTTTGAACATTTCCATGTAGTCAATGGGACTGGAGTTGGTGGAACAATTGACCCTGATGTCATGACTTTCGACTTCATCTAATGAACTCTTGGTGCGACTTAGAAAAAGCAAGAGCTTTTGATAGTTTGAGGCCCAGTTTTTATAATCTATTAACACCAGGCCAGACTAGGTTTGACCCTAAACATCTGGTTGCCACCCTATGGGTGCGTTCAGACGGGCCATTTAAGCCGGCATAAACTGCTCTGGTTGGAACTGGAGCAGTTTGATCAGGAAGAAATGCAATCACACTCACCTCCTGACTGCACAGATCACAAAGCAGATCACAGAGCACAAAGACAGGTGTAAACATCCTGAACATTCCCTGTTTGAACTGCTGCCTTCGGGCAGAGGATATAGGACAATTAAAGCAAGGACAATAGTTTTTATTTGAGAGCTATTATTGCCTTAAATGCGGTATGAAATTGGAATTTGGGTGACATTGGTGGTTTTAAGTTGCTATGTGAACCATAAGGGAGTTATGGGACAGTTGTGAATGGTGAATGGTGTGTGAGTGTATATGAATACTGTTGTAGATCACCGAAATGACTGCATCTTTAATTTCGTTGTACTATGTACAATGACAATAAAGTATATTATCATCATCATCATCATCATCATCATCATCATCATCATCATCATCATCATCATCGCAATATGCCCGTTCACACTACTGACCGCGCAGCAGCACGCGTCAGTGTTTTTTTTTTAACATTTTGCACATGCACATAGGCAGCCATCCACAGAGTTGAGATCTTCATGCAGGTGCAGAACACCCCGTCCCGAAAAGCATGCCCTGAAGGGAAGACTTCCCTTTAAACTTTTACAGTGAAATATATAAACAAAAGCTGGGGCGAAGCTTTGCCCAAGCGCACATCAAGGAGGCTTAAAAAAAAATGGCAGCCGAAAAGCGGAAGCCTTGGGCTTCCGAACAGAAGTGGCTCTACACCGGTGAAAAACGATCAGACGGGGATAATGCGGAGCACTCAGGATACCACCACTTGGGGACCTAGTAGCAGAATACAATGGTTAAAGGTTGTTTGCAATGGTTAGGGATGGAAGGCAGATGTTCGCCGTGTGATCGCCCGTAAGTACACCGATTCCAACCGGCATCTATACTATACGGCATAAATGCCCCGTCTGAACGTACCCTTATGAGACAAGAGTAACCTAATTCCATCTTCTCTTTCCATAACATAAAACACAATTTAACTGTGTCTTTACCTTACAATATTCCATCTAGAGTGTTTTATTCCACCTTTCCTCCAAAGAGCCCAGGGTGATAACAACAGTTTACCATTATAACTTCACAACAACTCTTGGTGGTAGATTAGTTGAAAAAGAATGACTGGCCTAGTGTCATCCAGTAAGCTTCATGCTGCACTGGGGATTTGACCCAGACCCCCTAGTTCCTGCGTGAGAAGTGACAATATGGGAGCAAGTTGAGCTGTGAATATGGATACAGAGCAAGTTTGGTTTATTCTGACTCTAGGGGGCGCTGTAATGTATGTGTTCTAGTGTCCAGAGGTTGTTGAATGATTCTGGCTGCAGTCACATGGAGCATTAGGCATGCTAGAGGGACGGAAGATAGGCGGATTTTCCGGGTGCGATCTCACCTCCACATCTGGGAAGCGTCGAGCTCCCGTGGCGAACCCGAGGCTTCCCGCGGAAGATGCATGGTAAAAAACTAGTACCTCAGAGGTACTAGTTTCCTGAAACCGTGGGGCAAGGGCAAGCATCTGATCGCGTTTCCAGTGGTAGTTCCGGCACCCGCCCATGTCCCCTTGGAAAAAGGTTTTTTTTTTCAGTCTCCACGGATGCGCACAATCACCCAAGGGAGCATGAGCACATTTGAGTTTTAACCCCCCCCAAACCCCGTTTGCCCCGCGCCCCGCTTCTTTGCTGCGCCGCAGGACTGTGGAGTGATCCTCACCTCCCCCCTACCATGGGACCTCCACAGGACCTCGATCGGTAGGTCTGCTCGAGCAACCACACAGTTTTTAGCCCCGGAGCTAACAGCCACATTTCCCACCCACACACGGGACCTCTGTTGTTTTTTTCTACTCCTTGTGTGCCTCTAGGTGAGATATCCTGAAGGTTTCTCTTTCTCTACTACTGGAAGGTCTACAATTAGCAAACGCCTCTTACAGTCCAATTAGCTCAGCGTATGTAGGTGCAGTGGTTAAGAGTGGCGGACTCTAATCCAGAGAATCCCCACTCCTTCACATAAAGCCTGCTGGGCGACCTTGGGCCAGTCACAGGTCTCTCAGAACTCTCTCAGCCCCACCTGCCTCACAAGGTGTCTGCTGTGGGGAGAGGAAGGGAAAGGTGATTGTAAGCCGCTTTGAGACTCCTTAGGGTAGAGAAAAGAGGGGTATAAAAAACAACTCTTCTTCTTCTTCTAAGTGATTAAGAGTATCAAACATTATACCTCCACTTCTGTTTCACATCATTGGCTGTTGGTGCAGGAACACAGAATGTAGTGACATCACTAAACAAGGGCCTCACTTTCTAAATGACAGATAAACCAGTGTTGACGGCTGAATGAACAGCATGGCTTTGAAAGGCCTGCAGGCTCACTGTGATGGCATTTCAAAGTAAAACTGTAGTCTGTTTGAACACACACTACAGTGAGGTCAGCCACCTTTTACAGAGCTCAGAGCAAGAGATTGACAGAGAGCCAGTATAACAAAGCCCATCTGCATAACTGAAAACACGCAATTTAGCATGGCTAAGAATTGGCTCGTAGATTTATCATTCATAACGTTCCCACAATCCAAATTCCAGTTGTCACGAGATCTTTAATAGGAAGTGGCACACAAAAAGTTTCACAGCACATAATGAATAGGCACACAGAGCCGCCTGGCAAAACTGTTTTAGCACATCGGCAGAAATCTGCGCGTGGTTTGAACTTGGGCCACTGGCATCTGTTTACCTCTATACTTTCCCGTCCTGCAAAACACCTCCAAGAAGTCCCATTAAAAAATCTTTGCCATTCAGTCCTTCACGTGCTGGTCATTCTACCATCCCACCTGTCCATCTAATATGCATGTGTGATGTGCCATCAAGTCACATCCAATTTATGGCAAACAGCAAGGGGCTTTCAGGGCAGCTGAGAAGCAGAGGTGGTTTGCCATTGCCTTCCTCTGCAGAGTCTTCCTTGGTGGTCTCCCATCCAAGTACTGACTCCCCATAGCTTCTGAAATCTGGCAAGATCAGACTATACCATGCCTCCTTCCCTCTACTCTCCAATATAAAAAGTAGGTAAAGGTTTCCCTTGCTCAAAAGCCAGCCGAATCCAACTCTAGGGTGCGGTGCTCATCTCCGTTTCCAAGCCAAAGAGCCAGTGTTGTCCGGAGACTATTCCGTGGTCATGTGGCCAGCATGACTAGATGCTGAGGCACACAGAATGCTGTTACCTTCCCACCAAAGCAGTACCTATTTATCTACTTGCAATTTCTTGCTTTCGATCTGCTAGGTTGGCAGGAGCTGGGGCCAGAGACAGGACCTCACTTTGTCATGCGGCACTCG
>NW_015172004.1:2073639-2114846 GCF_001447785.1 Gekko japonicus | reverse complement strand
AGCAAGGGGCTTTCAAGGCAAGTGAGAAGCAGAGGTGGTTTGCCATTGCCTTCCTCTGCAGAGTCTTCCTTGGTGGTCTCCCATCCAAGTACTGACTCCGCTCAGCTTCCAAGATCTGGCGAGTTCAGACTATACCAGGCCACCTTTCCTCTACCTTCCAATATACTTTAACTTAAATGTTTCCTTTTCTTTTTTAACAAGCCATATTAGGTTCCCTATTGAACCATATTTGGTGATAGAGCCACAGGTGCAGAACCTGGAATTACTAGGGTTTCTTGTGCAAACTCTGGGTTGGAAAATTCATGGAGATTTTGGGGGTGGAGACAAGAAGGGAAAAAAAACTGAACCTAACAATAAACTCCAGAACCAAACAAAGGTTAGTGAAAAGGAGGGCCAATATTAAAACCTTTCCATAAAAAAAGGTACATGTATTTGTTGATAATAACAAATTTTAAAACATATATAGGGGCCCAATTACAACCAATGTATATAAAACATAACAATCTCAAGGGCTTAAAAAGTTGACCTTACGCGTTTCGGCCAAATAGGCCTTCCTCAGAGGTCATACATATGTGGCAAGATGGTTAATAATTATATTCACATAAACACAATCAGAAATATATACATAGATTCAATAAGGACCATAAAGTAAATTGCTGTAAAAATAAAAAATAGAAGATTAAACACACATATTTTACAACAAATTAAAGAATTTCAAATCTATATAGCCAATCTGTAAATATAGACCACAAACTTACTTCAGAAGTAAAATCACCAGGCACAGGATAAATATGCACATAAGACCTTTAAAGTGCAATCACTAGCCCAGTGATTATAAAATAAACCTAAGGGGAAAAAATGAAAATCAGTATATCAAGCAATTTAAAACCCAAAAATAAATAGTAATAGTAATAATAATAAACTAGTTACTTATGGTCCAAAAATTTCCTTCTTTGATTGTGTTCCCACAGTATTCACAAGTAAAAAGCAGTGTGGGTAAACTTAAAAATGTTGGAGCTTTATAATTAGTTAAGCTGGTCATGTGATTGCACCTTTCACATAGAGTATACCATTAAGGGATAAAGAAACAGTACAAATTTAAACATAATGAAACCGTCCATAGATTATATAAAGATACATACTATACCAACAAGATTATATTGCACACCAGTCAACATGCTCATTCAGGCCGTATGGAGTTGCAGTATCCAAAATAGTTCTCTTTTTTCAGTTGTTGGATCATCTGCTGGTGGCTACTAGGCAATTTTTTACATTTGGTTGTGTTCTTCTGTTCTCTGCTGTTGCATTCAGTCATTTTCAGAGTTTTAATTGGTTGCGGGGGGGGGGGTTGAGTAATGTGTTTTCTTGCTGTTCTTTGCATTTTGTTGTGTTTTGAAGGTGTAACCAATTGTATTGTTTTGGGGGACCTGTGATCATTTCTGTTTGGTTAATGCTTCGGACACTTTGGCGTTGAGGTGGTATAAAAAATATTTCCAGTCAAACCTCCCTCTGAAAGAATCCAGGCAAACTTTGACCCTGCGTTTCACATGCCCAAAGGCAATTCCAAAAGGAGCTTTCCAAAAAGCAAACTGGAACTTTTTTCAAAGTTTTCCTTTTAACTAAAGAGCACATTAAAAAGAAACAACAACCCAAAAGACTGAGCATCAACTCCAAAGTAACGATTAACACAATAAACCGTTCTGAAGTTCACATAAGACTTTCAAATGATGTTTGGAACACAGCAAGAAGCAAAAAAAACTGTATATTGAATACAATACTTAAAGACAGCTAATGTATCAAGCACACTTCAGCAGGTTGGTAATGTTCCTAGCAAACAATGCAAATTCAGTGGCATGCATAATGAATTATTCAAAACACCAATTTTGTGTGGCTCCCCCCCCAAAGTACAATACCCACCCATGCCTTGAATGCTAATTTCATTGTCAGTGCTCAGCATTGGTGGTATAGTATGCTTCACTCTTATTTGAATGAAACGATTAAATACACTATGCAAATATTATAAAGTGCCATCCGATGTTTGCATAATGATTCCTTCACACGCACAGAGACTAGGGAAGTAAACAGCCAGAGTGTTACTATCACAGCCCAGAGTGGGGCCATTTCACCTAAAGAAGTGGAAGCCACAGGTGTTGGACACAGGCTGGGGGGAGGCAAAGGTGTGAAAAATGTATTTGCCAGACAGCTATTCATAAATTGCTCTGCCTACAGTAAATCTTAGAATTTTAGAATCACAGAGTTGGAAGGGGCCATACCCCTGCTCAATGCAGGTTCAGCCTAGAGCATCATCCCTGACAAGTGTTTTCCAGCTGCTGCTTAAAGACTGTCAGTGAGGGGGAGCTCACCACCTCCCTAGGCAGCTGATTCCACTGGCACAAATGTTGATGTAAAAAAGTTTTTCCTAATATCCCTTCCCGCCCTTAATTTAAAACCATGATTGTGAGTCCTAACCTCTGCTGCCAACAGGAACAGCTTCCTGCCCTCCACTGAGCGACAGCCCTTCAAATACTTAAGCCCCGCTTCCAGCCCTCATTCAGCCAGGAGGAGGCAGGAGAAGAGGGAGGGTAAGTTGCTTCCTCCCCGCCTCTCCCCACCCCTGCCTGCCTGGGGCCAGGGAGGGCCTTAGCGGGTCTTCCTCGCACTCCCGCTGGCCTTGCAGGTCCACCGCCGGGCCCTTGATGTCAGGGGGTGTGGCATATGCTAATGAGTTATGCTAATGAGTTCCCCTAGCTCTTTTTCTACGAAATGACCCCTGCATTAGCCTTTTTTGTCGCTCCATCACACTGACTGCTCATATTAGTACTGCTCAGTACTAATGCAACAGATTGGATTCTCTGGGGAATAGCAAGACTAGGCTTTGCACTGATACCCAGTGTGGTGGTGGAAATGGCCATCAAGTCGCAGCTGACTTTCGGCAACCCCATATGGTTGCCAAGAGCAGAGATGAACAAAGGTGGTTTGCCATTGCCTTCCTCTAACAGAGGTGGCTTGCCATTGCCTGCCTCTGCATAGTGATCCTGAAATTCTTTGGTGGTCTCCCATCCAAGTACTAACCAGGGCTGACCCTGCTTAGCTTCTGAGATCTGATGATATAGGGCTAGCCTGGGCCATTCAGGTCAGGGTATTGATACCCAATACACAGTTAACATTAGTTGAAGCTCCCCAAGGGGCACAAGATTTGATAGTTCCTCAGTTTACCCTATCAGTTAAACTCAGCCGTGACTAATTTGGTTACCCCTATCTGTCTGGCCTCACTATCTCAACAGGCCCTCAGAAACGACCCAGGAAGAGACTGGACAATAGCACTTATCTAGACTTCCGTGATGCCTTTTTTTCACTCACACTCTCCACAACCTCTCTCTGTCAGGTTCATGGTTACCGGTCGGTCAGGCTGTCACACATCTACCCATCCCCCTTTAATAATTGCCCCACACTCAAATACTGCACAGAGTTATTGGAGTTGGGGACTCAAACACTGTTCCATTCACGCACTGCCACCATTTATTCATCTCCTAAAATATATAGAGATCAAGATCTTCACTTGTGTGTGTGTTTCTTTCCCTGAGACCAGCCGGCAGGGTTAAACAAACAACTTTAATTATTTGAACATAATACTGAAGTAAGTCAGATAGAAGTCCAGCGTTTGGGATCTTGTGTTACAAGCTGTCTTTTCCCCCCCAGTCAGCTTTAAGCTGCATTTGGCCACAGCTTCAGTCAGCCAGACACTCTCTCAACTCCCTAACTGCTCTTCTCAACTCCCTTAACTGCCCCTTTTCAACTGTCCTTCTCACTAACATTCCATCAGCGCCTACTGGCCACTCTTCGGGAGAGGCAGAACCCAACCTGTCCATCACAACTTCCTCACTCTAAGGGTTGACTCTGCCCTGCTTCTTTTGTGAATATTTTTCTGTTGTGGATATAGCGTTTCCGTTTCTGTTTTGCATTCCATAATCCTGCTTAAACCTCCCTCCCTAGGGGCAGGCTGTGATGATAAAAAGGCCCAGGTTCAAGCCAGGCTGGGTGGTCACCATGGCACTACAAGCCAGCACCACAGGGGCCAATTTGCTCATACTTGTTCACTGATGCCAACAATTGGTGTCAGCTTATCTGTTGCCTCCTCCTTTACCACTGCCAACTGGCAGTGGCACAAGACAAGACAAAGGTTGAGCCGATATCCATTGTTGGTACTCCTGGTCTGGTCTGAGCGGCCCCTGCAACTCTGGCAGAGCTACTGGCACTTGACTTTGCTTGCTCCTGGCTGCCGGTTGCCCATCAGAAACTTTCCTTGTCAGTTAAATGGTCAGTTCATCTGTCCCTCTGCCTCCCAGGCAGAGCCATTCCAGGATATTATGCCACCCCAAACAAGCCTGGAAGGGCTCAGGGCGGTGTACAACATGTACCAGCATATCAATAATAAAATCGTAGTTTTGTTCTGAAATTAGGTACAGTAGAAACTATGGAAATAAGAATTTGCCACTTAGGGTTAAAATAGCCAAGCACCCCTTTTCAAGACAGAGGATTGGACCATTACAAAGGAAGTCAGGGGAGGAGGCCACCAAGACTCTCTTGCTACTCAGAGGCTGTGATCAGATGTGCAGTTTGATCTGTTGCCATTGTTGTTCCCTTATGGATTTAAAATGCACAATCAGACAGCAACATCTGTCTGCCATGCCCCAGTCGTCTAAGTCCCGTTCCCTCCCCCATTTACTGCGTGCTTCTTTGATACCTGTGAAAGTCCAGTCCTGTTGGTCTGAGCTGGTTCCAAAGTGGATTTCCTGTTGTCTGATCGCTCTGCTGCGCACCCAAGCTTATCAGGTCTTACTGGTCTCTTGTTTTCTGGCAGCCATTTTTTAACTAGTTAGCGATGTGCACATAACTGCATATTCGTACACCCCCCTGCCTCTCCCCCAGGGGCTGCTCAAACCTTTGTTTCCTTTATAAAAAACTTTCAAAGGAAGATGCCTCTGTACTTCAGCTTTTTTCTGTGCTTTGTCGAAGGGTTTAATTAAAAAGTTTAGAAAGGGAGGGCAGCAGTGAACTACATATCCCATCAGGCTCATCAGTGCTTGTGTGCATGCTCAGAGGACAAACATTTGTTAAAAATGGCTGACAGCCCAATGAACTACATATTCCAGCAGGCTGATCAGTGCTTGTGGGTATGCTCAAAGGACACACTTTAAAAAATGGCTGACGCGCTGATTCCTTGGCTGCTGCCATCTGATCACTCAAGGATGAGGTAAAAGTGCTTTGAAGAGTGCTAAAAGGGGTGAGTCTGATCAGGATTCTCTGTTACTAAATAACCTGGCTCAATTAGAGGTGGGGCAACAGCAGACCAAACTGCACATCTGACCGCAGCCAGAATAATGAAATTTCTGAGCCCTGGGGCTAGAGGACTAGCTTCTTGCCCACCCGTTTTTGAATCTCAGAGGTCCAGTCCTGTAGCACATTTTACCTTACCTTGGAGGGCAGGTGAGTAAGACGTCTGACCACAGCCAGAATAATGAAATTTCTGAGGCTATAGGAATATCTTCTTGCCCACCCATTTTTGAATCTCTGAGGTCCAGTTCTGTAGCACATTTGACCTTACCTTGGAGGGCAGGTGAGTAAGAAGCTCCTCATCTACTCCCGAACCTACTTGTCTGTTGATTTAGAGGGGATTGCATCCCCCTTTACAAGCAAGGACCTGCCAAAACTCATGGAGAAATACCTCATGGCCCTTGCTTCCTCCTGATGCTTCTTATCCTCCTCCCTCATTGACACTACCACCATTATTCCTTCCTCTACTGTGTCCCCAATCTAGCTTCCTTTCCAATGTATTTGACAAAGTGTGCATGCACATGAAAGCTCATACCTTGAATAAACCTTTGTTGGTCTTAAAGTTGCCACTGGACTCTAAATTTGTTCACTACTGCCACCTTCACTCCCTGTTCTCCCACCACTGCTTCCTCTTCTCTCTCAACCAGTTCCTACCCCACCTGCCTGCCTTCTCCTCCATTCCTCCTGCTGCCAACTTTCTCCTTCTTGCCCTCTGACTACCTCCTTTTTTTCTTCACTCCCCCCTCACCTTCCTGTTGCCACCACCCTACTTCCCCTTCATTTGGTGTGGTGCAGGAGTAGCTGTCTTCTTCCCCTGACCCCTGTTTCCTTTTGCACCACTGCATCTCAGTCCCTTCTTCGTGTTGTCATCATCAGTGCAGCCACCTCCTGCCCCCCCAACTGTTCTCATGCCACGGCATTGTTTATGAGGGTTGCTGGGCAACCCCCAAATGATGACTGAGATCTCAAGAGATTTCATTTCCCAACTGCCTGAGTGATTTTAAGCTCCCCCTGACTATCTTTACTGTTCAGACTTTTTTCTGCAGATCTGGGAATTTCTCTAAATTTATAGAAAAATTACCCTGGATTTAAAAGAAAAGGGACTAGGGATGAATCAGAGGATGTGTGTTTCACTGCATGCATCAGCTAACCCTAACAGTCCTGTAGCTACAGTGGGGCTTTTGGGGGCTCCCCTTGCTTAAAGGCACAGCCTCGCAGGAATTTCTCCTGTAAATGCTTTTTTCAATCATTTAAGGACATTTCTAAAAGGCCTGCGCTCCTTTAAGCAGAGTGGGGTGCTGTAGTTGACTAATTCCCATACTGAGCAAGGGGGTTGGAGTAGGTGACCTCTAGGATACCTTCTAACTCTGTGTCAAGAACTGGTCTCCTTGAAGAGAGTTTTTCTGCCTCAGTGCTAGCTTTCTTGACTATAGAAGTCATCACCCTCACCTGCCGGCTTCTGATCAGAATTGTTGTTTAGGCTGGCGGAAGCGATGAACTCACAGCAGCTGAGAATTGTCATCTAAAGTGGTTGACGGCTTGCAATTTAGAGATCTGTCCTGGTAACAGCTTTCTATTGGCTAAATGGCTTTTCTTTCTGCACTGAGAACTTTTGCCCCACCAAAAAAAACTTTTTGCCCCACAAGCCACAAAATCCTGGCTACAGGCATGAACCCTTATCTCCCTCTTCAGAGTAGTATGAGTGGGTAATCAGGCTAATTGCACCAACTCCTTCTGTATTCTCTCCCCCCCCCACACACACACTCTTTAACTGAAGTTCAATTTTACTCCACCTTTTTTTGGTTTCTGGAGGACAATAAGCATGCTCAGTGATTATCAAAATTAGGATGGAGGTGGTTAAAATCATACTTGAGGAGGTGCCATAGTATTCAGAAACCATTGCATCAGCTGTGGGTGATACCATTTCACTGTCCTAGTGATAGTCCCGAATTTTGATATTAGTGGGTAGTAAAATTCTTAAGTATGTCAAGCATAATACTTTCTGGTATTGGATGGAGCCACCGACACAGAAAAATGGCACCAAGAAACAGCTTATGGCAGTGAGCATTCCCCATAGATATTCCAGCACTCCAGTCAATGCATATTCAGTATCAATAAAAGACATAGCTTGGGTAGCATCCTGCCTCGTTAAAATTAATGGAAATTCTTTCATTGACGCTAAAGGAAAGTGGATCGTACCCAGCCCCGCCCCCAATTCTGTTCAAGTTACAAACTATCCTGCCACCTGAATAACAATGTCTGACAATTTCGCTTTTGACGAAAAGAGAGATGTCATTATTGTAATTTCAGCAGCAACCTTGGTTTTTGCAATTCAGCTCAGAAGAAAAAGTAGATCGGCAAACATACATTACAGTTTGTAAATTTCCGTTTCAGCCCTTCTTATTGTAGAGAGCTCCCCCTCCCCGCCCTGAGTTTCACATTTTGTCAATTTCATTTCGGCTGGCTTTTTCAACACTATAGTATTCCCGTCTTGACTGATGAAGACAGCAGAAGCCATTGAAAAGTCACTTGTAAAAAGAGTTATGTTATCGGTTGGGCTAAAACCTCTAATCTCACCATTCATCACTCATGTATTTCCCATCCAGTAACACAGAGCTGCAAAGTGAATCACAATCTTTTGAGAAACTGCTTCTTTTTGGCTCAAACGTTAACCTCCTGTGCCGCTATTGTAATTTTGATATTTCTAATGGGGGCGGGAGGTGAGAGATGAAGCTGGACTTTCAAAAAGCAATCTGATATGTGGCGATAGTCTTAGTTTTAAATCCAAAGAATTAGAAAAACCCCACAAATATGGGGCCACTTTTTGAGAAGCAGTATATAACAAGGGAAACCTAAAGGAAATCAACCCTGACTGTTCCCTGGAAGGCCAGATACTGAAGCTGAAGCTCAAGTATTTTGGCCACCAAATGAGAAGGGAGCACTCACTGGAGAAGACCCTGATGCTGGGAAAGATTGAAGGTCGAAGAAGGAAGGGATGGCAAAGGATGAGATGGTCAGACAGTGTTATTGAAGCAACCAACATGAAATTAAGCAAACTCTGGAGGACGGCGGAAGACAGAAGGGCCTGGCGTGATGTGGTCCATGGGGTTGTGAAGAGTCGGACTCGACTGTGCGACTGAACAACAACAACATATAAGGCTACAAAAGAACTTTCTGAATTCTTTAATTTCTTTATTTCCCTTTAAAAGGAGGATTAAGTATATTTAAGCTGACTTTTAGCCCCCCCCCGCAAAATGCTAGTTGTATTTAATCAGAGAGCATGGATTATAGGTCATTGAGCCAAACTAGCTTTTTTTAAAATTTCCAGGCACTGAATGCTTGATGATAATAATAAAAAAAGAAATGTGAATATGTGTCTTCTGTATTACCGATAATGGGTTTTCAACAGTCATTGGGAGAACTGCATTTTCAGACAAACTGCTGCCTCTCATTTGCAGCTACAAAAACATTTTCATTTCTCATAGAAGAATCCAGTTAATGTTATTGGTTTACCATGTTTGGGGAAAGCATTTCTTAATGCAAATGCTATTGTGGATAAATATCTTCTGGAGTGAACCATAATGGCTAGTAAAATTCCCTAATTTTCATTAGTATGGAATGGGGCGGGGAGAGTATCCTGTTTAAGCAATACAGAAATACACGTTTTAGGGCCATCAATCATTTTACTTGACCTATAATCTGCCTATTAGTCAATCCATGCATGAACACCTGAAGCTGCCATTTACTGAATCAGACCATTGGTCCATCAGTGATTGTCTACTCATACTGGCAGTGGCTCTCCAGGGTCTCTGGTAGAGGTCTTTCACATCACCTACTGCCTGGTCCTTTTCACTGAAGATGCCAGAGAACCTGGGACCTTCTGCATTCTAGGCAGATGATCTGCCAGTGATCCACAGCCCCTCCCCAGTATCAATGTGCATGTTATTCTTAAAGAACTTAATTCTGGTAAATGAAGTGTGGCAACTTACAGTTTAGTAACCAAATGCTACCATAGTATCTTGTGGTACTCGGGGTGGACACCCATTTGGACTAGCTTTGGACACGCATTGGCTAAGCTGGTTCATTGGCACAAAACATGCCAGAATGAGCCTATCATGATAAAGGATTCACGGTTTAGCTCCTATAAGAAGGGACAGTCATCCATCCGGCCTTCATAAGACCATCTATAAGAAGTTATGTAGGACAGTCTAGGATGGGAAAGCTGACTAGAATAAGGTTGCGGAAGACAGAGGAGCAGTGAACTGAGGAATGGCAGATGGAGATCAGAGGAATGGGATCTGCACTGTGAATGTGGGAGCTGAGAACATAGAACTGATAAGTATTTTTAATTTATTTAGATATCTAGATTCATGAAATTGGCATCAAGTAACACCACCATGTTATGTCCAATCATGTATCCAGAAGTGACGTCACAACATCGCACACCCCTCTAGCAATTTCAAAACTCTCTATGATTTTTTTTATCACAGAGGTTTAGAGAATTCCTAGAGCATTGCATGATGCTGTGTTGTCCAATGCTGGTTATCCGACTCCCGTTTTGCTCCTGCCGCTCTATCCCACAGTGGCAGGAACCCGGGGGCCAGAGACGATGCCAAGCTGATACCTCACACATTTTGAAAATAGAATCCTTCCTTACGACTTTTCAACAAGCCAGGCTTCAAAATAGCAGGCGTTTTTTTGTTTTTTTATGAATAGTGAATCAGAGTGCAATGATCATTTTATATCAATTCAGTTGTTGAATGGCTTCTACCGAAAGGGAAAAACCCAACAACAACGAAAAACACTATGCATTTGAAATGCATTGAATGTCAGCTGGGCATTTTTTCATTGTTTGCACCCAGTAGTTCTTGCGATCTGCATCTTCTCAGCATGCCAGACAGATCTAGACAGATGTCCATAGTGCCAAGTATAAATATACAGGAGCCGCCAAGTATCACTGTGCAAATCCAGACACAGTAGCTCTGATCTCCCAGAATAACAGATATCTTTTCAAATGAAGTACTTCCTGTTTCACTTGTGGGACTGGGCCACATAGAACTGTGCAGCACAGTAAGTACAAAACATGTTCATATCCCATAATACCATAATTACGGTCACAGTCCAGTCATATGGGTTCAGAGTAGCAATTGGCTGTGTGGTGCAGAGTGATGTAATTTTAGAGAGAGAAAAAAAGAATGAATCATGTGGACTCGAGACTCTCTGCCTCTTCAGTGGACACTGCATTTTATCCATCATCTTTGGCCAATGTTAATCATGTAGATATTTAAAACAGGCATCATTATGAAAACAGGCTAGGTAACTCACGTGGTATCGTTCCTCTGCTCTGGCTGAACAAACCATGAAAGGACCACTGGAGCCAACTGGCTGAGAGAAGCATTTAAAATCCACTTTTGCTGGATGGCTCTGAATGCTAATTGAAAGGGTCCAAGGTGGGAGGAGCCAGAGAATCCCCTGACGAAACGTCCCTGACAAAGTTTCCCCTGACGAAACTTCTTGTGAAACACATTGGGATCTAAAAGGTCAAATAAACTGCTCTCCTTTGCACCCTGTTCTTCTTTTTTTCTCCATCTCACTGCTCATATCCATAAAGTTTGAAGCCTTTCGCCAACCTAAGGAGCCTTTCTCCTCTGGACCATGGCTTCAGTCAGATGGCGTCTTCTTAGGCTCCAACTTGGTTGAATGGAACACTTGGCTATGAACAGTTGGAATGGGAAATGGTAAAAAATTTCTCTGCAAGCACATCTGGAGGGATAAAAATTAAAAAGGTATGATTTCTGTAGGATAGCTTGTCACATGGTTATGAATGCAGGAGACTCATCAAGAGATACAGAAGGCAACTTTTCTAGCCCTCCTTTATTACAGGGTCTCATGGTAATCTAAAGCCCTGATTTTTTGTCCATAAGGGGAGCCATAATGTATTCACAGTATATAGTTGCATTGCCCCACAGTATATAGTTGCATTGCCCCACCCCAGGCTCCGTTGGTTGTCCAGAAGCCAGACAACCTGGAGTTTAATGACAATTTATGGAATCCTGATTCCATACACTGTCATGAAATTCCAGATCAATAGTATTAATGACAGTCAGTTTCCTGGTCTGGCTTCTGGACAACCAATGGAGCCTGGGGTGGGGCAATGCAACTATTTACTGTGAATACATTATGGCTCCCCTTATGGACAGAGAAAACTGGCTACAATCCTGAATGCAACTGAGAAGTGGCAAACCTGCCCTTATCTAGACTTTGACTTTTCCAGTGTGTGTGTGTTTGGCTTTTCTCCAATGGTATCCCACTGTACAGTATGGAGGATTCCTATTCTGGAATTAAAAAACTAGGCAGTAGCCAGAAATGCATCCATGGGTGAATCTGCTTGGAGGAAGGAACACATGCCAGCATCCAATCCTGGACTCTGTTTAGAAGGGGTCAGGTGATACCAGGGGTGGCCAACCATGGCTCATGAGCCGTATGCAGCTTTTTAAAAGGTAAAGTATGGCTTTCAGGCCAGTGCCCTTTGAGGGTTCAATAGTGCTTGGGTGCCTTTTTTCCATCCTCCTGCAGCTGCTGTTACACTGCCTCTTCCTTCTACAGTTGGCTGCCATTGGCCGAGGAACAGAAGAGAGCGACGAGGGTGATCGGGGTCTGGAGACCGAGCCCTACAAGGAAAGGCTAAGGGCCTTGGGAATGTTTAGTTTGGAGTAGAGGAGACTGAGGGGGGGGCATGATTGCTCTCTTTAAATATCTGAAAGGCTGTCATTTGGAGGAGGGCAAGAAGCTGTTCCAGTTGGCAGCAGAGGATAGGACCCGAAGCAACGGGTTTAAATTACATGCAGAAAGGTATCGGCTGGATATTAGGAAACACTTTTTCATGGTCAGAGTGGTTCAAAGGTGAAATCAGCTGCCTAGGGAGGTGATGAGCTCCCCTTCACTGACAGCTTTCAAGAAGAGGCTGGACAAATATTTGTCAGAGATGCTTTAGGCTGGTCCTGCATTGGGCCGGGGGTTGGACTAGATGGTCTGTATGGCCCCTTCCAGCTCTATGAGTCTATGATTCTTGTGCCACTAGCGTGCACTGCCCTGTTTTTAAATATAATAGTAAGAATATTAACAAAAAGTACTTCTGTAAAGGTTTATGTGTATTACATTTCTTGAACTTCGGAGCAGAGCTGTGGCTCAGTGGTTGGGTTGCCAGGCCGGCTGACTGTCACGGTGGGAGAAGGGGAAGGGGTTTGCATCTGAACCCGGAAATGACATTACTTCTGGGTGATCTCTGTGAGCCTCCAATTTCTATGGTAAAGACCATAAAGGGAATTCCTAGAGTTTCACCTATCAGTTCAGTTCTGGGTTTAGAAGCAGTCCTCCACATACTCTTTGTCCCACCATGACAGTCAGCATTGGTGTGCAAGTGAATAGGTTAAGAGGCAAATGACTACTGGGAGCAAGCGAATGGCAATTCTCTGGTCAAATTCCAACTGAATGGGGTCTCTTCATAATAATTCCTATATATAAGAAAGGTAGTAGATCTGACCCGAACAACTACAGACCAATAAGTCTGCTAAACATTATCTGTAAGTTATATTCCCAATACCTTTGCCTCAAATTGTGTGCTTGGATGGCAAGCGAACACATTCTTAATATCGAGGTTCCAAGTTCAATTCCCAGAGTCTCCAGTTAAAAGCATCAGGTGGTAGGTGATGGGAAAGACCTCCACTTGAGTTCTGCCAGTCAGCAATGGCTCACTTGGATAGACCAGTGGTCTGATTACGTCACCTTCATTTGTAGAAATGTTCAGGACTGTTCAAGAGGCCTCTTTTTATTTTTCTTATTTTTTTTTTTAAAAAAAACAGAATTGTGGTTTTAGGAAGGCTCCCTGGCTTTTTTAGTCCCATAAAATGTACAGAGTTGTTCAGGAGATAATTATTTATAAAGGGAATAGGGTGGAAGTAAAAAAGGGAAATGTTCAGTACATCAGATTGAGCAAGAGATCCCTTTTTGTAAAAGAAATGGGATTGCAGTTTTAATGTCTGAAGAAAATAAGACAATTTCCCTTTGTATTGTTTATTTATTTTTATCTCAGTGTTCTCTAATTGTGCAATCCAGTTTAATTGTAGTGTTAGTTGTACGTATTATACTAGTCTTCACTGCAGTGTTTTCTAATTCTGTCATCTGCCTTGCGCAGGCCCATAGCCTGCGTGGGGCCCTGCCTCCCATGGGTTTTGCAGGGGCCCCCCCATCACGTGTCACGTGACCCGACGGCTCCTGTGCAGCCCATCCCAGTCTGGGGAGAGAAGGAGCGAAGGACGGGTGGGCGGGCAGAGTGAGCGGCGAGAGGAGCAAGAGGAGCTGCGGAGTGCTTGGAGCTGCTCCCGCCAAGGTCCCCAAAGGCGCCGTTTCCTGCCTCCCTCTGCTCACTGCGGGGAGGGAGAAGACGCGTGTTGCAAGGAGCATGCGTGCTTGGGGAGGGGGGATGGCGCGGGGAGGCGGCCGCTGTTTATTTGCAGCTGGCCCGCTGAGCCGTGGCAGAGCGTGAGCGAGGGACTCCGGCTCCTTCTTTCCCTGCTTGCCACCGCTCGACATCTGGGGCAAGCGCCGCAGCTCCTGAGACCCCCTCCCTCCCGAACGGGAGAGTGGCGCGTGCGCAATGGAGGTCCCCTCCTCTCTCCTGACTAGAAACCGCCACACAACGTGAGTGGATGTTGCTAGAGGGAAGCCGTTTACCAACGTCTGGAGCACGGAGGCAAGGCAAGAGCGAAAGCAGAGCAGCGGTGCCCTTCCAGGCTCGCACACGAGCAGCACGGCTCTCCTTTCTCACACACACACACCCATCCCTGGCTGGCTGCTGTAGGTTAGGTGGGAAACAAGGAGACAGCAACACGTTGTTTGCAGGGAGGGCTCTCTCCTACGCTCCCCGCCTGAACTTGCAGCTGCTGGTAACCAGAAGAAACTTTGCAGCTAACTAGGCTACTAAGGAAAATGCTCTTCCCCCACAACCGCGCTTCGTCCTGCCTCCGCTATGCAGGCATGGGAACTGGGAAGGGGGAGGCGGCAGAGGAGACGCAGCGGCAGCAGCAGGGGGATGACTGGCTGAGGGAGGGAGCTAGCTGGCCAGCGAGAGGCAGCCGGAGCAGCCCTGAGCGCCCCCTCCACAGCAGCTACAGCAGCAGGAGGCTCCAGGCCCCGTCGGGAGGTTGGCATCTCCAGGCCCTGCCGGGAGGTTGGCATCTGCGCTCGCCTAGAGTGCAGGACAACCTTGGGCTGGCCCATTGCAAATGACAGGAAGGCTGGAATATGTTTTATGCATGAAGGTTGATATACAGTTCAGAAACCTGAGACGAGCACGTTTAAAACGGCTGCTCTGTTTTTTGCAGAGGCGCACCAGCGTCAGGGAGACATCCAAAAAACCTCTCACCCATGGGGAAAACACATCATCACCAGCTTCTGTGAAAACGCTCTTGATCAGCTCCACAACGTTGGTGTTGTGGTGGGCCCCCTGAGAAAGACATGGGCCCCCTGAGCAAAAAGTTGTTAGCTACGGGCCTGGCCTTGCATCTCAGTAAGAGTTAGTTTATAAATGAAACAAACAAACAAAAACACGTGTCTGGATATTACCATACCACACTTGGAACATCAGTCAGTTTTTCCACCCCTGATACTGCATTGGAACAGTACTAGAGGGCCAAATTATGACAAAGCAGGGAAAAGAGGGAAATTACATCTGTTTCCCAGTGCAATATTGAGAATCACTATTCAAAGCATCTCTGAGGTAAATGGTGGTATTTCTGCCCCAGGTTTACCTGCAACAAGGTAGAAGATGGCCTGTTGAATTAAGGTTCTTAAAATAACAGATAGGGGAAAGAAATTTAAGTGGAACACACTGGCTTCTGAGGTAAGTAGATCTTCATGACAAATGTCTCCATCACTTGGGCTGTGGTCAGACATGCCTTTAGATCTGACTCAGCTGCAAATGCCTAATGGATCTAAATGGCACGATCAGACAGCAACATCTGGGAAAGGTCCTGCAGTCATTGGTACCCCGTGCTGCCCCGCCACAGAAATGGAGTTAAAAGATCCTGGGGAAAGCCTGGTCCTAACACTTGCTGACTGGCTACGGATGGACTTTCCCCCATCTGATCACTCAAGCACGCTCTCAAGCCATCAGGATGGTCTGCCCATTCCATCCCAACTCGGTGCTGTTCCCCCCCTCCTTGCTTAGCAGTATGCGCATACCTGCATACTCCATGAGGAACCCTCCATGCTGAGGTTCGATTCCTTGTTTATGGGCATGGGCAACAAAAGGCAAAAAAACCTCCACTCACCCAAATGGGGCATCTGATCACACAGTGACAGGCTGAGCCTGCAGCACAAAGAGATGTGTGATTGCACGACAGTGAGTCAAATTCCACTGGAGGTAATAGGGGCAGTTCCCCTCCACGCCAAATGGCACGTCTGACGGCAGCCTTGGTGAAGTTTACATATAAAAAATGAGAGCTCACGGGAGGAGATTGTATAAATATAAAGACACTCCGTGAATGAATTACGAACATAAGCAGAAAAATTATATTGTATGAAACAATTCAAACATTTTGAAATTTTGTATGAAACAATTCAAACATTTTGAAATATATATATTTACAGAGCTAGGATACAAAGGGAGAATACAATTAGAGTCCACAATTCCTTTGTATAAAAAACTTCAGGAGTGCAATAGTTCCACGTCATATGTGAGTACAGCTGTTCCACTTCATATGTGAGTAAAGTTTACAGCTACATCCAGAGCCACCTTACTGGTGTTTCCTTTGTTCAAAATTTATTATTTGGTGGGGAGGGTGGGGTAGAAATTAATTAAATAAATAAAATAAATAAATATTTAACTGATGTGGACAGATAGGACACACAAACACAGAGAGAGGGGGGGTCACAATGCAACATGCAATGCAAAAAGTGTGATTGTTATTTGGCTGCCGAGACAGATTTATTTCCAAAGTTAATTACAAGCCTAACACATTTTGAGCTACATTTAGCTCTTCACCAAGAATTTTTTTAAAGTGATGACATAAAAATCATCCAGAGTGAGTGAGAAATCTCTATTGTATTTCAGTTGTTGTGGTGAAGCCTTTGTGCTAATTCGCTGAGCTAATGTGGTGGCACAAAATGTTCATTTGCTCTAGGAATGGAACCATTTGTCGTCCAGCTTCTGTGAGTGAAGGGAAGAGATGTCAGTTTGGCTGGAATCAAAATCTCACACATGTTAAGGCTTGGGTCCCACAATGTGGGCTGGAGGGGTGGTCTGATACAGAAGTAGGGGTAGGTAGATAGAGAATGGTACAGTAGACCAGAAACTGAGAAGTGGCTGATCAGAGAGACAATTCTGAAGGAACCTCACATCTTTTTGATTCAAGGAATTCTGTATGCTCTGGGGAGAAGTAAGAAGGGAGAAGGAGGAAGAAGAACAAGAGGAAGAACAAGAAGAAGAGGAGCTAAGGAAGCAGGTCACAAGGCTAGAGGGGTGGGACCCTGGCTTGAAGAGCAAGAGCTTGAAGCATCAGTAGGTGAAGAAGACATGGAGATGAAGGAAGGAGAAATCAAGGAGAAAGCAAGACTGAGTCTGTGCTCTGTTAAAAGGGAAGGAAGTGAGCAGGCAAGTCCAACTGGCAAACCTGGGGGGTCATAGAGTAGCTAGATATAAAGTCTGGCCCTTGGTAACTGGAAGTTGGGCAGCTGAGTTTGGACTGTCACTTGCTGCATTGTAACCTGGTAACAAATGGGGAAACGACAACCCAAAAGCTCTCTCTGTGTGTAATGTGTCAATCAAGATGGGTAGCCGTGTTAGTCTGTCTGTAGCAGTAGAGAAGAGCAAGAGTCCAGTGGCACTTGAAAGACTATCAAGATATGTGGCAGGGTGCAAGCTTTCGTGAGTCAAGGCTCACTTCTTCAGTTATCTAGAGAAGTAAGCAGAGACTCACGAAAGCTCCTACCTCGCCACATATTTTGTTAGTCTTTAAGGTGCTACTGGACTCTTACTCTTTTCCAATTGTGTGTGTGTGTGTGTGTGTGTGTGTGTGAATTTTATATGATTTTGAACTAACTGGCAATTATTTGACTACAGACCTCCAGTAACAATGATAAGGTCTTATTTCCAAACCACTTTAGGACACTTGTTTTTCTTACAGACAGTGTAAAGAAGAAGAAAAAAAAACCACCAAAGAAACCAGCCCCCACACATCCAACATTCAACCATTTGTAACATATGCCTGAGTCAGTCCCTGCCCATTGTCACAGATATCTGAACTTTTGTAATGTGATGCCAATGTGATGCCTTTTGCCTCTGCACTGGCTCTTCTCCTTTGATAGGGGATGCCACCCAAAAATGGTTGTTGTTGTTCAGTCGCACAGTCGAGTCCGACTCTTCACGACCCCATGGACCAGATCACGCCAGGCCTTCCTGTCTTCCTCCATCCTCTGAAGTTTGCTCAATTTCATGCTCGTTGCATCTATGACACTGTGTAACCATCTCATCCTTTGCCGTCCCCGTCTTCTTTGACCTTCAATCTTTCCCAGCATCAGGGTCTTCTCCAGTGAGTGCTCCCTTCTCATTTGGTGGCCAAAGTATTTGAGCTTCAGCTTCATTATCTGGCCTTCCTGGAAGGCCAAAAATGGTAGGGCAGAACAAAATGACAGTGGGGGAATGACCTATGGTCAAATGAATCAGAGGCCCAGCTGTTCAAGCTATCTAGCCATCTGGCCACAGCGCTGTGCGTTATATTCTAGATTCTCTATTTATGTTTTAAGTAGGAGGGCTGTTTTCATTTTTAATAAATGAAACATTATGAAGGGAAAGTGGCATCCTTAATCACGAAAACATCCCCTGCTTAATTTATGATACTTACCTTTCGAGCACTATCACGCAATCGCTAGTGTTTAGGGGCTAATAGTTCCAGGTAGAGAAAGCAATCCATCAGGAAGCCCATTTACATTCAAACATTTTGACAGCTGCAGTAATTAAACCTTTTCACAGGTGCAAAAGAAGTGTCTTAAATGCCCCTCGGGCTACAGCTCTACCCAGGTTTGTCTGTCTTTCGCAGGAACTGCTGTGAAAACACGATAATGGAAAGATGGTAAAAATAAAGGAATACGCAGACAATAATTACAGCATGCCGTATGAGTTTCTGAAATACCCAGCTGTGCCTTAATTTTTCCTTCCTGTGACAATGAAAGATTAGCTTGGGATTGAGGAGGAGGAGAAGAAAGGAAGAATGGCAGGCAGGCAGACAGGCAGGAAGGGACTTTGCCATATTTTGCGGGACTGCAACGGGTTTGGGTGGCCTGGTGGGTAAATGCATTGTTTGTTTGTTTGTTTGTTCAAATGTTTATTGCCTGCCTTTCCCCATAACAAAGTTGGACTCAAAACAACATACATTTAAAAAAATTAAAGAATTAAAAAAAAACAGGCATACATTTTTGTTTCATAGTTCTTTGCCCACACAGATGTCCACCATATTAGGGTGACCAACCTACTCGGAATCACCATGAATCACCAGAGCACAGAGATTAATTCTCTTGGATGAAATTACAGCTTCAGAGGACAAACTGTATTGCATCACATCCTTGCTAAATTCTCTTTGCTCCCCAAACTCTGCCCCCAAATCTCTAGGAATTCCCCAAGCTGTAGTTCGCAACCTATAACCATAGATATTATAAGAACATAAGAAGAGCCCTGCTGAATCAGACCAGTAGTCCATCTAGTCCAGCATCCTGTCTCACACAGTGCCCAACCAGTTCCTTTGGACGGCCAACAACAGGGCATAGAGGCTGAGGCCTTTCCCTGATATTGGCTCCTGGCTCTGGGCTTCCAAGGAGTGTGGCCTCTGAATGTGGAGGTTCTCCTCAGGATTAGTGCCTCTGAATGTGGAGGTTCTCCTCAGTCACCATGGCTAGTAGCCATTGATAGACTTATCCTCCATCAACATTGGGTTTTTTTGTCCCAATGTGCATCATTTTACACTTAACAACATTAAACTTCATTTTTCACATTGTTGCCCACTCACCCAATTTATGGTAATTCTCTTGTCAAAAGCCTTTTGAAAGTCCAGGTATATAATGTCTGCTGGGTCACCACTGTCTACATGCTTGTCCACCACTTTCTCAAAGAACTTCAAAAAGTTGGTGAGGCAGGACTTGCCTTTGCAGAAGCCATGCTGATTTTCCCTCAGCAGGCTTTGTCCCTCTATGTGCCTAATAATTCAATCTTTAATTACAGTTTCATACTAATTTGCCTGGGACAGATGTTAGGCTGACTGGTCTGTAATGTCCTGGTTCCCCTCTGGGTCACTTTTTAAAAATTGGCATCACATTTGCTACTCTCCAGTCTTCTGGTACAGCAGCTGAATTTAATGATAGGTTACACATTTGGGTTAGTAGATCAATAATCTCATATGAGTTCCTTAAGAACTCTTAAGTGTATGCCATCAGGACCTGGAGACTTATAGGTTTTTAATTTCCGCAGTTGATCTAGAACATCATCTCTGGTCACCTCAGTTTGGCTCAGTTCTTCAGACTCCATTCCTGAAAATAGGGGCTGTGTCTTGGGTACGTGCCCTACACTTTCCGCAGTGAACGCAGATGCATTTCCCCATCTTCCTTCAGCAATCCCTTTATTCTTTTGTCATTCAAAGGCCCCACTGCTTCTCAGGCTGGTTTCCTGCTCTGGATATTTTAAAAAATGTTTATTGTTTGTCTTGATGCTTTTAGCAACTTGCTCCTCAAAATCTCTTCTTGCATGCCTAATTATTGATTTACATTTATTTTACCAGACCCTGAGGTGTCCCTCCTGTTCAGCTCATTAAGGCAGACATTCCACTTTTTAGAAGAAGCCTTTTTACTTTTCCAAGCTTCCTTGACTTACATTGTTAACCATGTAGGACTTTCTTTTAGACTTGGCAGTGCCTTTCCTAACCCGTGAAAAGCATTCTATTTGGACATCAATCAGTGTGGTTTTAAATAGCTTCCAAGCACCCTCTAGGAATTGACTCTATTGTGTTTCTTCTTCAGCTTCCTTTATTCTGTTCCCCTCGTTTTTGTGAAGTTCCCTCATTTGAAACCAAATAGTACAGTTTTGGACTTTAGGGGTAATTTTCCATTGTCCTGAATGTTGAACTTAATAGCATTGTGGTCACTGTTCCCAACTTGTGCAACAACCTCTACATCTCTCACAAGGTCTTGAGACCCACTCAGAACCAAGTCCAAGATCACTACCCCTCTGGTTGGCTCTGGACCAACTGTTTCAGTGCACAGTCATTCATGATTCATTAGGAATCTCATTTCTACAGCATGATTCAAGCACATGTATACCCAGTGAATTCAAGGGTAGTTGAAGTCTCCCAGTATAATAACATTATCTGCTTTAGTCAATTCCCTTATTTCCTTGTCCATTTCAAGATCGGCCTCAAGGGTTTGATCAGGTGGGCAATAGTACACCCCCATCTTTAAATAATCCTTAGGGCCCAGTATTACTATTCCTATCTCTTCTGTTGAAGTTAATTCTCCTGATGTTTTGTAACTTATTTGATTCTATGTCCTCTTTGATGTACAACAAAACGTCCCCACCAACCTGTCCTGCCTATAGAGCTTATATCCAAGAATGATTCTACAGAGGATCAAACCACCTCCTGCCTTGAAAGCCCCTTGCTAGGGTCACCGTAAATTGATTGCAACTTGATGACACTGAACATACGTATTCACCACTGAGTAAACTGACTGCTGGCCTACTTTCTTCCTTTAAGAAGCTGGATCGGCTCAACAATTGGTGACCCTTGATGCACGTCCCAAGTACATCAGAAGATGCATCCAGCTGAGGATCCAGATAAGCACTGTGACACAGATGGGAATACCTGCCCCAATGTGCCTCTGCATTCATATGAGCAGTTTTGATGCAGGATACTGATCTGACACACAGATCCTATTGTGTCCACAGTTTCTGTGCATGTGTAGAATGTCAGGGATGGGGGTCAGCAAGCAGGATCCTGATTCCTCTCTCACATACAACCCCATCCTTTATTTGTGGAATGCGTTCAGCTGACTAGATAGAGATAAAATGTCCAAGAAGAATCTGTATGGCACTGGGAGTCCTATGGCAAATGATAAGCTATTCTTCAGTAGGTGAGCGGAGTTTCCTCAAAGTCAACAGTCTTTTTGTCTTAATTACAAAAATAATTATTATTATATGCCTCAAATGAAAAGAAATTAAAAATATGACAACAATGGTGTCAAGTCTACACATAATCATCTATAAAAGGTTTCCAAATGTCTAAAAATATGTCTCTATGCAATTGTTGTCTATATGGCATATGTTCAAACACCGATAAAGTCGTGAGGCCCTCAGTCCATTGGATTACTGGAGATGATATCTATATCTCCAGTGCTGTAACACAAGTTTTTTAGCAACAGTAAGGGCAGGGAGAGCCCATCAATAGAAGAAGAAGAGGAGTAGGAGTAGGAGTAGGTTTTATACTTCAGTACCTGGAGTCTTAGATTGGCTTACTATCACCTTCCCTTCCTCTCCCCACAACTGACACCCTGTGAGGTAGGTGGGGCTGAGAGAACTGCTCTTGAGAGAACTGCTCTGAGAGAACTGGGACTGACCCAGGGTCACCCAGCTGGCTGCATGTGGAGCAATGGGGAATAAAAGCTAACTTGATTCCAGATTTGAGTCCTCTGCTCTTAACCAGTACACCATACTTGACCGACAGCTGACCATCAATCAGCCTCTGGGAGACAGGTAAAAAGTTTTAAAGTACATACGCATCCTCAAAGATCAATTAATACACTAATACAAAATTGCTATGAGAAGTGCTCAGAGTCAAAAGTCTGAAAATCTCTGGTCTTCTGGATAAAGAGAGCAATTCCATTTTTGCTTGTAAATATGGGGTGAGTCCTGGAGAGACGGAGAGCTATGAAAGGGGAAGGGGGGGAAAGAAACCTATCCGATGTCAAGCTTTTAAACCGGTTTGTGTGTGGGTGCGTTTCTCTCTTTTGGATTTCATTGACACTCGGTTAACCTCTCTTTTTCCATTATGTGAGAAACTGGAAAGCTCTTTCATCAGTGACAGTAACAGCCCCGCATGCACCCTTTCACTCTGTTGCTTATATAAAATCTAAATTTGGAAAATGGAGCACTCATATTTGCTCCCTGAATTTGTTCAGAAGGAAGTGCAGATCACCACAAACTCCTGCGGAAGCACAATCCGGTACTTTTCGAGGAGTAATTTAATGCTGCCACTTTGCCTCTAGAGACTCCCTCGCCATCCATCCCACTGGCCTTCTTTTGAGAAAAAACCCCACACTGCTGGAATTTCTGAGTGTGCATGAGTGAGTCTCCTGGTAAGGTTATTAAAAGGAACTCTTTGCTGGCACCATCTTCAAAATGCCAGTAAAAAGGACTCTAATCATAAGAACGCAAAAGCCATACCGGGTCAGGCCAGCACAGTGGCCAACCAGTTGCTCTGGAGGGCCACCCAGTAGAGCCTAAAGGACAAGGCCTTCCCCTGATGTTGTCTCCTAGAACTAGGTTTCAGAGGTTTGCTTCCCAAGTACGTCCTTTACTTACCTCTGCTAGTAACCAATGCTCCCTCTAACCTGTGGAGTCTTGTGAGCAAAAATTCTACTTTGTGTGCTACTGGCATTAAAGTTGTGAGCGAGCGATTTGGCTGCTGCATAAATTAGTTTGTCCTGGAGCCATCCTTCCTGAGCTAAGATAGTGTGAGCTGGAGGCTAAAAAACTGTGAGCTAGCTCACACTAACTCATCTTAGAGGGAACACTGCTAGTAACCATTAATGGACCTGTCTTCCCTGAATCTGATTTTCTGCGGTCTATTCTGTTCCAAGCAGTCAGCCCTTCCAGATGTTATTTTGCTGCTCATTTGCAGGATGTGTTACACATTGTTCTATACCCCCTGCCGGCAGCAATGTCACATAGTGCTGCCATATTCCGACCTCTAGTGACCAAATATCTGCCAGTACTCAGTGGAGCGACTGAGGAGGGATATGGGAGGAAAGGCATCACACGATGCCATCCAGGGCTTTTTTTCTGGGAGAACACTCCAGAACAGAGTTCCAGAACCTCTTTGACAAAATTCTTTTTGAAATGTTTAGAAGTTCATGGGTTTTCAGTACACAGATTGAAAACTTCCTTTCCCTCTTGGGAGTTCTGGCACCTCTTTTCCAAAAAAGAAACAAAAAAAGCCCTGATGCCCTCTTGCAAAGTCTTTACCCTCCCATGCTGCCACCACTGTCAGAGCCAGCCAGGGCTGGGGATCCTGGTGTCACATGTAACCCAATCCGACAGATGCAATTCAAGGGCAGTTGTGACCTCAGCACATCAATCTGTGCAGGCTAGTTGATAACGGGCATCTGATGTTTTAATCACCTTCTGTGGTCTGGAGTTTAACACGTACAATGTAGATCCACAAGCATCCAGCTCGGCTCCCTTTTCCTTGATTGTGTGGAGAAGGTCAAGAGTGGAGCCCGTGGGAAAATGTGGGTGTTCAGCCTCATGCACACTTAATCCAATCTCAAAGGGCTCAGATTGAAATAACTGCACAAGATTCTACCATTCATGTTTTAACTTGGTCAGTGTATAGTGCCTGTTGCCAAGTGCCCATTCTCTCTCTCTCTCTCTCTCTCTCTCTCTCTGGGAGATAGTTGGGCAATGGCCTTATTTCTCACTGCAAGGCAGGTCCTTGCTTGATGCGGATGTGCATGCAAGCCCCTTTTCTCCCTGGTTTTCTTCTGATGAAGATGATGTAGTCATAATATGGATGCAGCTCTTTTTCCGAGCATGCAAAGCTTCTGTGTGCATCATCTGAGTAACCCTTTCAATAGCCCTGTAAGTGGACCCAGAGCTTCCATAGTAACAGAATTATAATGTGTATTGTATGGGCACACACATCTTTCTAATTGGAGCCTCGATGTTTCATGCATATATAATGAGAATGCTTTTGGGCAGGTTATGCATAGTACAATACAGTGGTATCAGCCAAATGATGCCCCCCCCCCGTAAAGATATCTATGACAAAATGATTTTTTAAAGCTATAATCACATAGGACTCTCAAAGTCATTAATTAAACCAAATGCAGTGTCTTCATTAGAGATAGTTTTCTCCAGCCCATCCAAGAAGTTCTAACCGACACAATGACTTCACAAAAATACAAAGGCAATACCATCTAGATATCACAGCACCATCTAGTGAACTCCAGAGGTAACCCTTGGCATAGCCAATTGGATTTGAGAAATCAACCTGTGATACTTAGCTTTGCGTGTTTTCGCACTATTTAACAATCATGGCCAAGTGGGTTCAAACAACAGATGTGATAGATATTTTTTGCACTGACACCTAATTTAGCTATGAACTGTGAACCTACTATATCATTTTCTAATGGCTAGGATCTAAAATTTATTTAGATATTTATACTCCACTTTTCTTCCCAAAGTGGCTTACAACATTATTCTCGCACCATTTTATCCTCACAACAGCAACTGTGTGAGGTAGGTTACACTGAGAGTGTGTGACCGGCACAAGGTCATCCAGCAAGTTTCCATGGCAGAGTAGGGATTTAAAACTGAATCTTGAAAATCCTAGTCTGACAATCTATAACCACTATACCGTATGGCTTTAGCAGGTCACTATTTCCAGCTCTAGCCTGAATAGGGATGGGCACAAAACAGGAAAATGTAGTTTGGTTCGTGGTTTGTGGTGTGCTTGGTTCACGACTTCATGAACTTTTAGGGGCCAAATGAACTGGTTCAGTTTGTGAGGTTCATGATCTTTTGAATGCCCCCTTCCAACATGCTAGAGACACCAAGCTCACAGGGGATCTTCAGCTGACTCTCTTCCACCTTCCCTCCATGTTTGGTGAGGGCTGGATTTACGGGGTCCAAGTTACACACCACTTGTCATTTCCCCAGGAAACACTTTCCTGGCGGCACCTTCTTTGGGAGGCCATAATTGGGGCCTCATAAATCCAATCCTCACCAAATTTGGCAGGAAGGTTGAGGAGAGTAAGCTGGAGACCCCTGAAGATTTGGTGTCTCTAGTTTGCACAGGATCTGTTCTAGACACTCCTGAATCTATGTGACAGGCGGTCATTTTGACAAGTGCAGGTTCAGGAGGTTGAGGAGCGTATAGAATGGATCCTGTGCAAACTAGAGACATCAAATTCAGAGGGGACCTCCCCTGAATGCTCTTCTACATGACCTCCAAGTTATGTTGCTTTGAAGTCATTGACAGGTGGTCATTTTAACAGGCGGTCCTTTTGACAGGCACAGGTTCAGGAGGTTCAGGAGCGTAGAGAATAGATCCTGTGCAAACTAGAGAAATCGAAGTCACACTGGCACAAACCTGGCATGAAAAGTTCATGGAAAGTTCATGCCAGCTGACCTGCCACGAACTTCCCTTCGTGAAACATGAACCGGCCAAAATTCATCACAAATTTTAGTTTGGGCAGCAGTTCATGCTTACCCCTAAGCCTGAATCCTGATAACCCTCTAAAGATATCTATGACAAAATGATTTTTTAAAGCTATAATCACCTAGGACTCTCAAAGTCATTAATTAAACCAAATGCAGTGTCTTCATTAGAGATAGTTTTCTCCAGCCCATCCAAGAAGTTCTAACCGACACAATGACTTCACAAAAATACAAAGGCAATACCATCTAGATATCACAGCACCATCTAGTGAACTCCAGAGGTAACCCTTGGCATAGCCAATTGGATTTGAGAAATCAACCTGTGATACTTAGCTTTGCGTGTTTTCGCACTATTTAACAATCATGGCCAAGTGGGTTCAAACAACAGATGTGATAGATATTTTTTGCACTGACACCTAATTTAGCTATGAACTGTGAACCTACTATATCATTTTCTAATGGCTAGGATCTAAAATTTATTTAGATATTTATACTCCACTTTTCTTCCCAAAGTGGCTTACAACATTATTCTCGCACCATTTTATCCTCACAACAGCAACTGTGTGAGGTAGGTTACACTGAGAGTGTGTGACCGGCACAAGGTCATCCAGCAAGTTTCCATGGCAGAGTAGGGATTTAAAACTGAATCTTGAAAATCCTAGTCTGACAATCTATAACCACTATACCGTATGGCTTTAGCAGGTCACTATTTCCAGCTCTAGCCTGAATAGGGATGGGCACAAAACAGGAAAATGTAGTTTGGTTCGTGGTTTGTGGTGTGCTTGGTTCACGACTTCATGAACTTTTAGGGGCCAAATGAACTGGTTCAGTTTGTGAGGTTCATGATCTTTTGAATGCCCCCTTCCAACATGCTAGAGACACCAAGCTCACAGGGGATCTTCAGCTGACTCTCTTCCACCTTCCCTCCATGTTTGGTGAGGGCTGGATTTACGGGGTCCAAGTTACACACCACTTGTCATTTCCCCAGGAAACACTTTCCTGGCGGCACCTTCTTTGGGAGGCCATAATTGGGGACTCATAAATCCAATCCTCACCAAATTTGGCAGGAAGGTTGAGGAGAGTAAGCTGGAGACCCCTGAAGATTTGGTGTCTCTAGTTTGCACAGGATCTGTTCTAGACACTCCTGAATCTATGTGACAGGCGGTCATTTTGACAAGTGCAGGTTCAGGAGGTTGAGGAGCGTATAGAATGGATCCTGTGCAAACTAGAGACATCAAATTCAGAGGGGACCTCCCCTGAATGCTCTTCTACATGACCTCCAAGTTATGTTGCTTTGAAGTCATTGACAGGTGGTCATTTTAACAGGCGGTCCTTTTGACAGGCACAGGTTCAGGAGGTTCAGGAGCGTAGAGAATAGATCCTGTGCAAACTAGAGAAATCGAAGTCACACTGGCACAAACCTGGCATGAAAAGTTCATGGAAAGTTCATGCCAGCTGACCTGCCACGAACTTCCCTTCGTGAAACATGAACCGGCCAAAATTCATCACAAATTTTAGTTTGGGCAGCAGTTCATGCTTACCCCTAAGCCTGAATCCTGATAACCCTCTATTCAATGTATGAAGGAGCTAATGGCATGGACTATTCCACTGACCACCAAAGAAGGCATCAGTACTTTAACAGATACCAGTAAAGCTAGAATTTTGATACAGATAAGAAATCTTCCAACACTGCTATTTTATTTATTTAGTTAAGCACAGGGCCTCTCACAATAAAACAAACTAAATTCATATGGCATCTACATACAACAGAAATTGCCCAAGAAAGATACAACCCCCAATAAAACAAATTATAGACATTTGCACAATTGTCAGTACCCAAGAGATATGTAAATACCATCAAGTTGCAAGGGGCTTTCAAGGCAAATGAGAAGCAGAGTTGATTTTCCATTGCCTTTCTCTCCAGAGCATTCCTTGGTGTCCCATCCAAGTACTGACCATGCTTAGCTTCCGAGATCTGAGACACTGGGCTATACCATGCCACCTTCACTCCACAGCAAAAGTTATATTCCAAGTCCTTGGTAGAACCAGATGCTCCTGGAAGGCCTACAAACAGGGCATGGAAATAATTTAGTTCCACTGGCAGCCATTGATGGCTTTATCATCCATGAACTTGTACAATCCCCTTCAAAGGGCCATGCCAGTATCCTGATCCAGTGAACCCCACAAGGATGGGGCCCCCACAATATTTTTCAAGTGACTTTTAAATGGCATGGCATCCTCATGGCTGCCACAATGATGCCATCAGAGCATGCACAACTGTGGGCAAATCACAACTCTCAAGATAAGGTTGCGGTTGAGTCCGTATTCATAGAGCCAAGGAAAAGGGGCAATCTAAAGTTAGCTGGAACAAAAGAAAAGCTCTCTTAGGGTTCAGTCCATCTGTTCTCCAAAGGAACAGAAAGCCTCTCAGTGATTCTAACAGAGCTAGATTGCATTCAAAGTGAAGTCAGTAACAGGTAGAACAAGGAGGAAAAATCTTTCCTTCTGTGACAACCGGTTTAAGCTGTCTTGATAGCCGAACTGGGTTAACGATTTCAATCTCTGCCACTGTTCCATGTGGCAGAATGATAGACCTACAAACGGGATGCGTTTCACCTTATTCCTGCAGAGTTATTTGTGCTGACTAGGGCAGAGGAAGATTGATGCCAAGGGAAGAAGAATGGCAGTTTAGGGACACAGTCAATGTTGACTCTAGTAGGGAAAAGTCGCAAAAGCAAGAACGGTGGGTTTTTAAAAAGGAGGAAATCCAGACGTCTTTACAAAGTTAAAAACAAGGATATTAACACCATTTCTAATTGTTAAGCTGTACAGAAAAGGACTAATGCAATGGCTGCTTCCACATGGCAAGGATTCTCTGTATTGCCTACAATTCCCTGCCATCGCCCCCTTCTGGCTGTCATTTTCCCTGTAGGGCCACTGTGGAGAGCCTTAAAAAGACTCAATGATTGCTATACAGCTATAACATTAATAGTATTATTTATTTATTTATTTATTTATTTATTTATTTATTAGGTTTGTATCTCGCCCTCCCCGCTTTACAGCAGGCTCAGGGCAGCTTACACTGGTTAAAACAAACAATTAAAATCACATAAAATAATGTAAAACAAACAATTAAAATCACAAAAAATAATGTAAAACAATTCAGTCATAAACAGTCATAATTTATAAAATGCTGCATAATAAATTAGTTATTATGGGATGGCGTACATTGAGAGTGTACACAAAGTCTCTCCATTATTTTGTTCCCAATCTTCCTAACGCTCAGGCAGCGCAGGCTAGATGTCAAGGGCCAAGGGCCAGGACTGTAGCTGTTACTATGATGTTAATGTAGTGGCGGCTCCTAATTATAGGCCTGGTAGAAGAGCTCTATCTTGCAGGCCCTGCGGAATTGTAAAAGATTCCGCTGGGCCCTAATCTCCTCTGGGAACTCATTCCACCAGGATGGAGCCACCACTGAAAAGGCCCTGGTAATTGCAAGGCTGGCATCTTTTGGGCCCTGGAGGGTCAATCGGTTTTGTGACCCCGACCGTAGTGCTCTCTGGGGTAAATATGGGGAACGGCGATCCCTCAGGTATGTCGGACCCTGGCCATAAAGGGCTTTAAAGGTAAGAACCAGCACCTTGAAGTGAATTCGGTATGATATTGGCAGCCAGTGCAGTGACTTTAGCACAGGCTGCATGTGTTCCCACCTGGGGAGACCCATCAGAAGCCTGGCCGCAGCATTCTGCACTAGCTGCAGCTTCCGAATTTGTGACAAGGGCATCCCCATGTAGAGAGCATTACAGTAGTCTAGTCTTGAGGTGACCATCGCATGGATCACTGTTGACAGGTCATCGTGGTTGAGGAAGGGTGTCTTCATCGTGTGGCTACTCCAGTATGTGTTAAGAAAAAACATTCACTGCTAGAGACAACAAAGACCTCGTGCCAATCAGAGTAGATGATACTGAGCAAGGTAGACCAATGATCAGAAGCTGGATGGAATGTAACAGCACTCATTTCCAGATAGATATGCTTAAGTCAAAAGCCTTAGGAAGGGGAACATACAGTGCAGTCCTAAGTTTGGTGTAGTGGTTAAGTGTGCAACTAATCTGGGAGAACCGGGTTTGGTTCCCCACTCCTCCACTTGCAGCTGCTGGATGACCTTGGGCAAGCCATAGTTCTGACAAAAGCTGTCCTTGAAAAAGCAATTCTTGAAAGAGCTCTCTGAGCCCCACCTACCTCACAGGGTGTCTGTTGTGAGTAGGGGGAAAGAGTTTGTAAGCTGCTCTGAGACTTCGAGTGAAGGGCGGGGTATAAATCCAATCTCTTCTTCTTCATCATCTTCTTCTAAGTAGAGTTTAGGCTTCCCAACCTCCAGGTAGAGGCTGGAGATCTGGAATTACCACTGATCTTCAGACTACATAAATCATTTGTTTATTTATTTAAAACATTTATTCCACTTCTCCTGGAGAAAATGGCTACGTTGGAAGGTGGACTGCATAGCATTCTACCATATTACAGTCCCTCCAGGTATTTCTGAACCCAGGTTTGGCAACCCTAGTTTACACCCTTCTAAGTCCACTGAAGTCAATGGGCTTACAAGGTTGTAACTCTGCTTATGATGGCATTGTTCAGTCATCAAAGCAGTATGGATGTACATGACATCAAGTCAAAATCAACTTATGGCAACCCCAGGAAGGGGCTTTCAAGGCAAGTGAGAAGCAGAGGTCATCTCCCGTTGACTTCCTCTGCAGAGCCCTCCTTGGTGGTCTCCCACCCAAGTATCCACCCTGCTTAGCTTCCGAGACATGATGAGATCGGGCTACGCCAAGCCCCCTTTCCTCCAATCAACACAGTCATTACCCTTAACACATTTCATAGAGTGACCTGTTAGTTCTTTCCAAGTCCTCCTTGCCCTCCTTTGTAAAAGTGCATTTGGGTAGACCCTTCCTTCAGCACCCAGGGATGCATCCTGCCCAGCCTGGATCTGAGCAGCTGATGCTTGATGAGACTCTGTGAACTGCCATTGACACCTCCTAGCTCTTCAGACTGGAGAGAACATTAGAGGATATTACACTTAGCGACACAACACACGATTCGCAAATGAATCAAAAGGCCACGGGCAACTCTCATTCGGAGATAATGAAGCATGAAATGGTGTTTTAGAATTAAATTTACATTGGGGGAAGGAGATTCTAAGCAAAAAAAAAATTAGTATTGAAATTGTGGGGACAAAACTACAGAATAGATAAATTCTGAGATGATTAGCAGAGAGCAGGCAAAAGAGCTCATCATTTCTTTGATTCTCCGTTCATACAGATCTTTATATTTAAAGCTCTGGGGCATCTGAAGTCTCTCTGATGCAATAAAAACAAGCTTTAAAAAAAACAGATATCAGATTTGTGGATCTGGGCAACTTGCTTGTTGTTCAGGATATAATTCTATATCAACGGAACGACCTTGTTCACATTGTCAGGGTTACAGCCCAGAGAATGTACACTGATTTTTAACAGTGCAGTCAGGAGACGCGGCTCCCAGAGAGACTCTTGCTCTGCTCCTTCCTAGGTCCCATCACTCCTGAAGCAAGTGGCACTTTAATTTTGGTCCCACGGCATAATAGAGAAGAAGGTGACCAAGGGGATGTGGGAATAAATAGGACAGGAGCTTCCGGAATGGCGATATCTCCACTTCTAGGCTGAAGTGTGATAATTCTCCGTCCAATACTTGAAGGAGTATTCCATTGCCCACCAAATAGGGTTGCCAGGTCTTTTGGGGGTCCTCTGGGGGGCATTCCGGGGGTGGGCAGGAATGTCCCATCCCCAAATGATGCTTTGGGCCCAAAAAAGGGGAAGTTCCACCCTCGATGCAGCCATTTGAGTGGTCCCTTTAAGACTGCAAGCCTTTTCAGTGATCTACTTCCCCGAGTAGAAGCGGGGAGGAGCAAAACTGGCCATGAAAGGCTGGCAGCCATTTCCCTAGGGGGATCAGCAATCAGGGAAAGTAAATGCTGTTAGCCTAAACTTGCTGCAAGACTTTTCAGCGATCAGTTTTGCCCCTCCCCATTAGAAGCGGGGAGGAGCAAAACTGGCCATAAAAGGCTGGCAGCCATTTCCCTAGGGGGAAGCACAAGGGACCACTCAAATGGCCGTGTTGGGGGTGGCACTTCTTTCATTTTGGGGTGGGATTTCGCCCGCCGGCCAACTGGCTGGTGGCGGGGAAGCTCACTCTAAATCGGGGGATCTTCTGCCCGGACTGTGGGGCTGGGATCTCTACCATCAAATATGGTATCAATACTGCAGTAGACCCCAACTGCAGTAGACTGCAGTAAGGTAAAGGTTTCCCTTGCTCAAAAGCCAGTTGAATCCAACTCTAGGGATGTGGTGCTCATCTCCGTTTCCAAGCTGAAGAGCCAGCACTGTCTGGAGACATTTCCGTGGTCATGTGGCCGGCAGGACTAGACACCAAGGCGCATGGAATGCTGTTACCTTCCCACTGAAGCAGTACCTATTTATCTACTTGCAATTTCTTGCTTTCGAATTGCTAGGTTGGCAGGAGCTGGGACCATCATGCGGCACTCGAGCTGGGACCAGAGATGGGAGCTCACTCCGTCTCAACCACTTGAGCCACCGCAGCCTTTACCTAGACTGCAGTAGACCCCAACAAAACCAGTATTTTGATGTGGATTGGGGGTCCCCAATTGTTACCCCCAATGGCCTGCCTTGTAGTTTGAGGAATTTAGCTATATGGCAGAATAGGCCAGAGGGATACAGGAATCGCACACCACCTGTGTACCAAGGTCCGGCTCAGTAGGAAAACTCCAGATTTTAAGAGTAAATTAAATAGTTTTATTAAGGTATTTCCCTAAGTACAAGCACACTAAACATTCAAAAGAGCAAGCAATACAGAACTAAGAAAGCAGAGGTGATTGATAGTGAATAGATGGGTCTGTTACTGGGTAATACAACCTGTCCAGATGTGCAGGGGTCCATGGAGATGAGATTATGGTTCAAGCCCAGAGGTTTGAGGGTGGACTGCCAGTTGGCATCAGGGCAGAAGCACACAGTCTAAGGTCATGTATTCACTGGGCTATAGCCATTAGAAGACAATGCAGACCAATGGGTGGCCTTGGGGGCTGTTCTCAGGTGAGAACAATAGATTACCTGGACCAATGATGAGTCCAAGGGGTGTGTGACATCAGGATGGGCAAGGCCTAGATGTGGCCAATGAGCTTCCAGAGAGGCAGGGTCTGGATTTAACAATAGAAGCCAGGTGCTGGGTGGCTAGTTGAATGGATTATCTGACCACTAATGGTTCTTCCAAAGCCATTGAATAGGTTCCTAGATACAAACAAAAGATGGGAGATGGGTCTCTGATTAGTGTCAGGAAGGACCGTTAATAATTTGAATGCTTGATTGGCTTATCTTGGTATCCTGAGGGATGGAGCAAGGAAGGACAAAGAATTCACACATAGACATGAGATGACACAAAAGGGCTGGGTGAGATAGTGGAGAGAAGAGGACTATTTGCCAGGTGGCCTCTGAATAGACTTTAGAAATGTAGATACTTCACCTGGTGGAACTCATTGTCATTCCATAAACATCTCTCTGCTGGGTGGAGGGGGAAGACTAGAGGCTTGCTTTGAGGTTGCCTATCACCTGAAATGGAGACCCCTTTTTCAGAGCTGTGGGTAGCTCTGTGTTTCAGAACCAGGATTGCCTTCCTTGGCCTGAGTTTTGTGGGTCTCTGGGTCAGATTAGAAAGTGGGATGCCCCTGCTTTGGGGCTACCCAAGAGTAAAAGGCCGTGCCTCTGGCAACACAATGTGGTTGCCCATGGACACCAGGCTGCCCACCAATACCCTTTCTGGCACTTAGCAGGTGTTTTTAGAAAGTGGGTGGGATGAGATGAGGATTTTGCCCAGCAAGGCTTCTGATTATATTCCAAACTCTCAAATAAAAAGTCTCACATGCCTTCCAAAAAACTGGGAATGATGGAATTCTGCAGGATGGCAGTAATTGAAAATGTTCTTGAACAAGTTGGTGGCAACGTGTGGTCCCTGCCATTAGGACACAGTAAGGAGAAACTTTTAGGCTGAACCAAATTGACATATGGATTCACAGAGGGACAGGTGGTCCTTCATACAGGTGGGCACTAGGCCACTTTGAATGGAGCTGGGAAGCACACAGATAGTTAATGAGGCTGTCTGAATATATATTCCTTTAAAATATTTATAAGCTAGATTTCTCTCAGTATTAGTGTATTATGCACATAGTGGCTGGTCTCATTTTGTACTAATCAAATCTTCTGCGTCATCTTCAGCAGCAGTGCCACATAGAATATGTTACAATAGTGCTATAGTAGCTCTTGCCCCATTTATTCCCCCATCTGGTTAAAAACAACCAGATCATGTCGGAAGTTACCATATGAGTCCTCTTCAAACCGTCAGCTTTCCTGACCAACATCACTTCCATCTTGTCTTGATTCAGTTTCACCTTCTTCATCCTCATTCACTTGACCATGGCACTCAGACAATGGCATAAGTCCAAGAAAACTGCTAACAAGCTTTGGAAAAGACAAGTATAGCTGAGTGTCATCAGCAGATGGATGACACCCACCTTCAGAGCTACAGGTGATGTCATTCAGTGATTTGATATAGATGTTGAAAGGCACTGGAAAGAGAATAATGTCTTGGAGGACACCAACTTTTAAAGACTTAGCCTTCTCAATGGAAATTCTCTATGTATACCCTGACCCCCAAAAAAGTCTGAAAACATTGGACAGCAGTCCTTGTAACCCTCCAAAATCTTCAAGATACACAAATATTTGATAATCAACAGCACTATTAGGCTATCCCTGCAAGATTTAATCTGGCAAGACAGACAAGGAACCAAGAGGATTGGATAGATTCATGGAGGATACATCAGTGGCTACTAGCCATGGTGACTAAAGAGAACCACCATGTTCAGGGGCAATAAGTCTCTGAACACCAGTGCCAGGAGGCAACATTTGGGGAAGGCCTCAGCCTTTATGCCCTGTTGTTGACCTCCAGAGGAACTGGTTGGTCACTGTGTGAGCCAGGATGATGGACTAGTTGGACCACTGGTCTGATCCAGCAGGGATCTTCTTATCTTAAGTTAGACCCACCTGGATCTATCTTATATTATGTTTCAGTTTGCAGGAGGGGAGGTGACCTCCCAATGCTAATTTTGACTCGATAAAGGGGAAGGCATTTCTACCATTACCTAGAGCTAATTGTATTAAAGCTCTAGCTCAGAAATTCCTGGCCTGTAGATTTCAGTCAGCCAGAAATATTCAGAAGTTATTAGTGTATATGGCATCCACTACAGCAGTTATCCTGCACTCTAGACTTTTTATGAGACCTCTAAAAAATTAGTTCCTATGGGAATTCCACCCAGTCTTTGACACTCAATGGAAAAGGCTTTCAATCCCCAGATCAATCCTTAGATTTATTACTTGGGGGACCAAATTTCCCCACCTTCCAAAGGGAACCCCACTAGAAAGCCACCCGCATGATCTACAAATCTTTACGGATGCCTCCCTAACAGGCTGGGAGGCACATGGTTGGGCCTATACAGCCAAAGGCTTTTGTTCTGAAGATAGGCTACAGATTAATGTGTTGGAGCTAAGAGCTGTGAGGTACGCTCTTGCTTCTTTTACCAAATTCCTCTGAGGTCGGTGAGTGCTCCTGGCTATGGACAACATGACGGCAAAATTTTATATGAACAAATGGGGGGGGGGGATGACATCAAACTATGCAGAGAGGCGGCCCACGTCTGGTGTCGGGTGATAAGCTACAATGTGCATCTCACAGCCATATGCATAGCAGGACAATACAGCACCTTAGCAGACATACTCAGCAGAGATGTATCTGTAACCCAAGAGTGGTCAATCACAGACTGTTAACTTCATCTAACATTTCTGGAATAGGGATTCCCAGATATAGATCTGTTTGCAACTACAGCTAACACCAAATGCACTTGCTTTTGCTCTAGAGCATCAGTGGACTGCAATTCAGTGGGAGATGCCTTCCAGTTGTGTTGACATGGGCACCTGTTTTATGCATTCCCGTTTTTTTGGTATTCTCCGTGAGGTGATCACCAGACTGAACACAGACAAAACAACCTGTATTCTCCTTGCTTCTGGCCAAGATGGGTCTTTTTTCCATTTCTCTTGAACCTGTTCAAACCCTTCCCTTTGGAAGATTACCTTCTACAAGTAGGCCTTATCTGCCATCCAGGGCTGAGATCACTACATTTGACGGCTTGGTGGCTCAGCCTCAACTGCCATTGACTTGGAGGATGACAGAGATTTTAGTTGCAGCTCGTAGACCTTCTACAAGAAAATCATATGGATATAAATGGAAAAGGTTCTCAACCCAGAATCCTGTGATTTTCATATATACTCTGTGTGTGTATGTATATATATGTGTATATATATGTGTGTGTATATATATGTGTATATATATATATGTGTATATATATATATGTGTATATATATGTGTATATATATATGATGCATTTTCATGCTGTGCTTCTCCAACCCTCCCATCAGTTGTCAGGCACTGCCCGGCAGCCCTACTCCTCTCTTAGCAGTGGCTGCTGCAGAATCTAGACCCACCCCACCTGGATTATAAAGAGAAAGTAACACAACAAAAGGAAGAAAAAACAGAGAAGAAAAGTGGTTGCATCTGCTCCTTCTCTTAATGCTCATGCTACAAAATTAAAGGCCCTTCACAGCTCTGAAGACGAAGTAGTCAGTTGGCTCAAAACCTCTCTAAAAATACGGACTGGAACAGATTTACAGTGCAATCTTACAGTACGCAGAGTTACACCCTTATAAGCCCATTCGCTTCAATGGATGGATTTAGAAGGGCATAACTCGGTTTAGGATTGTACCGCTACCTGCATTTCTCGTTCGTAAGGCTGATTCCCTTGGAAAAGAGAAACATAAAGTTCTTGTATTCTCCTGCACAACTGTTTTTTTCTTCCATTTTTTGTGCAGCTGTTTTGATCTTTCTTGTTCTCCAAGGTGATTCCTCAGCTTTCTCCAAGCCTTGCACAGAACTGTGATGAGAGAGGTGCTTAGGGTTCCTTTTAGTGGCAGAGATCTCCTCTTTTATTATTTCTCCATTAAAAAATGTTCATTTGCAAGGATAATATCTGTGCGGCTGGGACAATTTTTTCTTCCTTCTGCGCTACCATGACTTTTAATGAAGGATAAATCATTTGTGGAGTCAGGACAGCAAAGACCTCGATCAATTTATGCGTTCACAAGTTAGCAGTGATATTTATGCAGTTCAAGAAAGAAACTAATGAAAATCCCATTGCATAAGCAATAGGGATATTGCAATATATTAGGGGACTGCACCTTCTGTTTTTACCATACCGACACCTCGAGAGATGAACTGCTAGGGCAAATAATAGTTAGCTTATGACTTCTGCATTAAAATAAATTCAGAATGATTCTGGGATCCATTCCCAGCATTTGTATTTCGCTATATTCAGCACTGCTGTGCTGGCTGTATACTTCTCCTGCACCTAACAGTTCTGTGCAATAGAAATGAGCTGGATAACAACCAGTGGTGGTGGTGGTGGCAGTGGTGGCGGAAAGAGCCATCAAGTCTCAGCTGACTTATGGTGGCCCAACTTATGGTGACCTTAACAAGGCAAGAGATGTTCAGAGGTGGTTTGCCATTGCCTGCCTCAGCACAGTGACCCTGGACTTCCCTGGTGGCTTCCCATCCAAACACTAACCAGAGCTGACCCTGCTTAGCTTCTGAGGTATGACAAGATCAAGCTAGTCTGGGCTATCCGTCCAGGTCAGAGCCATTATAAGAGGCTAAGGCCCAGATCACTTAAATTGCTAAAAGCAGAGAACAACCCTTGTGTGGCAATATCAGGGCCAAGAGAATTAAGAGTTACTGAAACAAATTCAGTTGGCAACCCAGTTGACCTTGTTCTTGAAGGCTATCTTTATGGAATAGGATTGCTAGCATCAACTCAACAAATGCCAGTAGAATTTAAGGGCAGTGGTTCAGAGGTGGTTTGCCATTGCCTGCCTCAGCACAGTGACCCTGGACTTCCTTGGTGGCTTCCCATCCAAACACTAACCAGAGCTGACCCTGCTTAGCTTCTGAGGTATGACAAGATCAAGCTAGTCTGGGCTATCCATCCAGGTCAGAGCCATTATAAGAGGCTAAGGCCCAGATCACTTAAATTGCTAAAAGCAGAGAACAACCCTTGTGTGGCAATATCAGGGCCAAGAGAATTAAGACTTACTGAAACGAATTCAGACCTTGCAGCCCAGTTGACCTTGTTCTTGAAGGCTATCTTTATGGAATAGGATTGCTAGCATCAACTCAACAAATGCCAGTAGAATTTAAGGGCAGTGGAGAGGGAGGAGTTTGGGGAGGATGTGACATTACTTCAGGTAACACTTCAGGAATTTCCCCTAATCTCTGTGGTAAAGACCATAGAGGCCAGTTCCGGTTTTCGGCGACTTGCACGTGGGTGCGCTCCATCGTTGCTCTGATGTGAGCGACCCGCAAACGTGCCAATGGGGAGGGGTCCGAGTTGATCTTGGATACTCACAACCCTTTGTAGGAGGGTTGCAGCCTGGGGTGTGAGAGGTGCCTCTCCCAAGGCACAATGCCGAGGGATTGAGGCCCCTCTTTGCCCCAATAGGTCCTCATGGCACGGAGCCAGCAATGGTATCTAGAGGTGTACACCAGACTGAGCGCACAAGAGATCCGCCAGGACCAATTTTCCCTACTGCTTAAACCAACGCAAGTAAGAATGGGAGTAAACTTACAATTTAGTGAGCTGCCATCTGAACGTCGAGAGTAAAGCCCACCCCGAAGCCCCAAATAAGCGGAAGGGAGGAAATCCCCACGTCCAAAGAACTGAGTTAAAAGTGGGAGGCAGGGACGGCTTGAAAAGAGTGGATGGTAATGGTGTGTGGTGCGGATTAGCAAGAAAGTGATATTTCCAGACTTTAAGAGACTTTTCAAAACTTCTTACTAACTATAAACAATGACACAGCACTCAGAAAAAATGGCGGCGAAAGCGAAACTTACAGGAGCAGCCAGCACATCGTCACCGGCTTCCAAAACAGAAGCAACCATAGACTTTCCCAAAATGATTGCTGCAGCCTTGCACCCTCTAGTGGAACAGATGACCATGCTTAACCAGAAATTTGACACGTTGCACAAGGAACTTCAAGAAACTTCAGCAAAAACAGAGAAGATAACTAAGAAGCTGAAGAAAGTTGATCTTAAGTCCAAGGAGTTGGGATAAAGATTGGAGGGGGTGGAAAAGGATAAAATCTCTGAGAATCACTGACTGTTACTTCTCCAAATGGAAAAATCAGCATAAGGAGAGGACGTGAAGGAGATTTTAAGTAAGGAACTGGTCCCTGTGGTAGGCTTAACAGCGGAAGTGTTACAAAGCGACATGGATATGATATATCGTACATATCCAAAATATATAAAGAAGCATAAGCTTCCCGGGAAAATATTTGTCAAATTCTCAAAAAGGTCAACAAGAGACTTGATTCTGAAAGTGACAAGCAGAAATGTTTTGAAAATCCAAGGAGAGCAAGTCAAAACCTTAAAAGACATTCCGTTTGAGATCAGAAAAAGAAGACAATACAGCATAACACCCCTTACAGATGGATAACACTGGAAGGCCTTATTTTCAACTTCTATGGGGAAAAAAGAAAAGATTGACTGTTCTTAAAGCAAAAAAAATTCTTGAGGAGCAACAACAAGATAAAGATGGACCTGAGAAATTGGAGGATGACAAAGATGCAGAAAAAGAAGAAGAGGAAAATGAAGTCCTAAGAACTCTTCATCGGCTGAATCCTCAGACTCTGAAGCAGAATTAGGGGCCATGGCTCCTAAGCCTCCTAAACATAAAAGGGAGTTTGAAAAGAAACGTAAAGGAAGAAAATAAGTATAATAATGTAACTCTGACTGTCTGATACCTATTACTAATTAGTAACTTTAAGCTAAGAAGCATACACTTTAGTCAAATCTGTTTTTGAATGCTTGCTTTATTTTTTACAATTTTATTGTAATAACTCTCATCCATTATCAATTTGATATTAGGGAAACATCGACTATTTAAAAATATGTATTAATGATCTCTTGTTACTCGTAATTTTAGGTTGTTCTCTTCCCCTGATCCTATTAGGGTTGCCAAGTGTGAAATCAGCCTCAGCGGGGGACTCCTGGCTAGCGGCTGGAGAGCGCGCACGCGCTGCATCCACGTCGCCCAAAAGCAACGCAGGCATGCCAGGCACACTGGGGGCGGGGCCACGACCATCCGAGGGGAAACCATAGAGTGCCCGGCGTGCCTGCGTCACTTCTGGGCGACGTGCATGTCAGGGTGGAGTTCCCCCCGGGGCCCCATCCGCCGCCGGTGGGAAACGGGCTTCTGGGGCGGGAGTGTCCCTATGTTGCCGGCGATGTATTGTGATAACTTCTGATGTGTGCTGGAAGTGATGTCGCCGTACTGCCAGAGACAGAGTCCTAGGCCTCAGTTTGTTACAGGTAAGTTCTCCCTACCCCCTGCCAGTTGCCAGGGGGTACCTGGCAACCATAGGCTCTCGGGTGGGTGTGGGGTTCAGGGTCCAAGTCTGAGACAGAAGGGGGGGCTGAGGTGAACAGACTCTAGGAGCTCCTCCTGCATATCACAGGGAGATTTTGAAGGTGTTCCAACTGCCTTCTTCGGTGGTGGTGTTAGGTGCCCAGGGGCCTTCTCCTTTGAGTCTTTGGCCTCTCCATTTATTTATTAATTTTATTTATACCCCGCCCTCCCCGCGCACGGGCTCAGGGCGGCTTACAGTATGAGGTGCATTACAGCACCATAATACACAATATGGCACACAGTGCGATAAAAACACAATAAAACATTTTAAAACACTTTAATACAATGGGCAAACGCCCAAGGATCCCGCGTGACAAACACCTCTCTCCATATTGCACCTGCCCTTGGGGCAAAGGGAGGATGATGTGGCCCCCTGATGTACCTTGGCCACTCAGCCTCCGGCAGCGGTGCTGCAATCCTGGCCCTCATTGATGGTAGTGGTAGCAGCAGCGGCTCCTATTCAAAAGCCTGGCGGAAGAGCTCCGTCTTGCAGGCCCTGCGGAACTGTAACAGGTCCCGCAGGGCCCTGATCTCTTCCGGGAGCTCATTCCACCAGATAGGAGCCGCCACCGAAAAGGACCTGGCCCTCGTGGCAGCAAGCCTGGCCTCATTAGGGCCCGGGGTCGCCAGGTGATGTTGCGACCCCGACCGTAGTGCTCTCTGGGACCTGTGCAGGGAAAGGCGGTCCCTCAGGTATGCCGGTCCCTGGCCATGTATGGCTTTAAAGGT
>NW_015172004.1:2027915-2073617 GCF_001447785.1 Gekko japonicus | reverse complement strand
CATGGATCACTGTGGCTAGGTCTTCGCGGCTGAGAAAGGGAACCAACTGCCGCACCAGCCGAAGATGGTAAAAAGCTGCTTTGGCAGTGGCTGCCACCTGGGCCTCCATTGTTAAGGTGGAGTCCAGGAGCACTCCCAAACTCCTAACCTCCGAAGCTGGCACCAAAGGTGCCCCGTCGAAGGCCGGGAGCGGGAGCCCCAATCCCATCCCGTTCCGACCCAGACACAGGACCTCCGTCTTCACCGGGTTCAGCTTCAACCAACTCAGCCTGAGCCATCCAGACATGGCCTGCAGCGTCTGGTGTAGATCTTCTGGATCAGAGTCCGACTGGCCGCCCAACATCAGGTAGAGCTGGGTGTCATCTGCATATTGATGACACCCAAGCCCATACCTCCGGACAATCTGGGCGAGGGGGCGCATATAGATATTAAAGAGCATAGGGGGAGAGAACTGCCCCCTGAGGCACCCCGCATTCAAGCAGGTGCCTCCGGGACCGCTGCTCCCCTAATTCCACCCTCTGTTCCCGACCTTGGAGGAAAGAGACAAGCCATTGAAGGGCAAGCCCCTGAATCCCCACGTCGGCAAGGCGGTGGGCAAGCAACTGGTGGTCGACCGTATCAAATGCGGCCGACAGATGATGTGCCTGGTCTACAACAGGGTGGGCAAATAGAAAGCCTGTTGTGGTACGATCCCTCCTATGTGGACCCGAGACATTCCAATGGGCCAGTGCACTGACTAAGTAGGCATCTGTCACCACTTCGTACAGTTTAGGCCACAAAAACTATCATGAACATTCAAAGCATACAAAACTGTCTTCGGTTCACTGATCATGCCAGTTCAGCATTACGTACAGAACCTGTCTAGTAGGGAATTTCCCAACACCTACATTTGTTGTCGTCGGAGATGCCTCAGTCTGAAGCTGGGACTTCAGCAACACAAAGCATATGCTTCACCTCTAAGTGACTGCCCGTCTCCAAGGACCTTACAGGATACCTTAACATTATTAACAAACATGAACATTGACAGGCTTAAAATGACTGTTCTTGTATTCTTTGTTCCAACACCTGACGGCACTGTAAGCAATAAAGGAAAGATCATGCTGAGCTTTGGTTTATGGCTTTATGACTTCCGTTGACTCCCTGCATTGCTTCAGAGAGCAACATTGACACTGGAATGTCAGGCAGAGGGCTGTAGTTCTTGTCTGTGAAATTCTAGGCAGTTATCTTTGTATTGCTCTTTGTAAACATTATATTTCCTTTGTTGCAATTCTCCTCAGCTTTATTGTAGGTATCATACTGTTTTCTATTGCATTCTTCTGGGATCCAGTTTTATTGCATTGTTTGGGGCGTGTGTGTTCCTATTGCACGGGGTTAGATCCAGACTAAACTGGCAATTTCTACCAACTCCCCCTTCCCCCTGCGATTCCTCAAGGTTCTCCATCACCCAGGAACAGCATACCATGGATATCAGTAGGAGGACGAGCCCTTCCATTCTGCTGATGGAAACTGGATCCACACCATAGCTTTAGATTGCAGAAGCCCCCTTGAGTCTCAGTGGGAGAGGTGGTCTACAAATGGAGTAAATAAGTATGTAAAGAAAGGAAGGAAGTCCAGTGTACCTGCAAACATTGTTGGCAGGGTAATTTACACAGCAAAGGTGCACAACCTGATTAAAGTGTAGATAAAGCTCTTTTTGGGAACTGATATACTTGATAGTGAAGAGGAGAGACAGAGGTAGCGTCCTAACCACATCACTAGCTGAGAGAGAAAGTGTGGAACTTCTGAGAAGAAGCCAGATATTGCCCTAACAGTTGCAATCTGGAGGCGGACAAGGAATGACCCTTAACAGGAAAACAAAAGTTTGAGTCCAGTGGCCCCTTTAAGACCAACAAAGTTTAATTCAAGGTGTAAGCTTTTGTGTGCATGCACACTTCTGTAGTTCCAGCTCCTGCCAACCTAGCAGTTCGAAAGCAAGAAATTGCAAGTAGATAAATAGGTACCACTTTGGTGGGAATGTAGCAGCGTTCCGTGCACCTTGGTGTTTAGTCATGCCGGCCACATGACCACGGAAACGTCTTCGGACAGCGCTGGCTCTTCGGCTTTGAAACGGAGATGAGCACCGCAACCCTAGAGTCGGACTCGACTGGCTTTCGAGCAAGGGAACAGCTTGGAATATACTGGGTTCAGATGCGTTCAAATAATCAGCTCAATACATAACACAGCTGATACCTTGGATGAAACTTTGTCCATCTTAAAGGTGCCACTGGGCTCAAACTTTGTTCTGCTGCCTCGGACCAACACGGCTGCCCACCCGAGTCTAACTTAACAGGAAAGAAGGTACTGACCTCACTATCCTCTCTGTCTTCTTGCTGCCCCCTGCAGACAATTCCTTGGTTGCGGTCACACGCCCAAGATAAAGCAGTGCGGAGAGCAAGGCTTTTCCCTCTGGAAGAATTTGACCCGCAGTTCCTTGATCACACCTCCCTTTGAAGCTGCGGGCACAGCCTGTCCGTGTGTGATCAGATGCAACTGCAGGTGAGTCTGGGGTTTTTTGGGGCTGTCCCCCCCCCCCAGTCGCTTAAATGAGGAATCGATGAATTGCACCTCTGCACTGAGGGCTCCCTATGGAGTTTGTGATGATGCACATACTGCGAAGGGCGGAAAAAAACAACGGCAGAGTCAGGATGAAGAAGAAGAAGAAGGGATTGGATTTGTACCCCGCCCTTCACTACCCAAAGGTGTCTCAAAGCGGCTTACAAACTCCTTTCCCTTCCCCTCCCCACAACAGACACCCTGTGAGGTAGGTGGGGCTGAGAGAGCTCTTGACAGAAACGGCTCTTTTTCAAGGACAGCTCTTATCAGAGCTACGGCTTGCCCAAGGTCATCCAGCCAGGTGCAAGTGGAGGAGTGGGGAATCAAGCCTGGTTCTCCCAGATTAGAGTCTGTGCACTCAACCACTACACCAAACTGGCTCTCCCTCTCAGACCATCCCAATGACATAAGAGCGCGCTGGAGCGATCAGACATGGGGAAGTCCATCCATGGCCCATCACAACCTGTTTACTACCACGTTTCCCCCGGTGTCTTTTAACTCCGCTTCTGTGGCAGAGCAGAACAGGTTGCCAATGGCTGCAGGGCGCTTCCCAGATGTTGTTGTCTGATTGCGCCAACAGTGGGAGGGCTTCTAATGTCCTGGCCCCACTGGTGGACCTCCTGATGGCACCTGATATTTTTGGCCACTGTGTGACAGAGTGTTTGACTAGATGGGCCTTTGGTCTGATCCATCATTGGCATCTCTTATGTTCTTATGTTCTTAAATCTGCCCGGCATTCGCGCCTATCCCGAGTCTACTTGTGCGTATGATCACAGTCCTTTTATTTTCTGAATACCAGACATGGCCTCTTCCAACAAGTATAATATGCACAGCCATGTGCCAGCATCAGATTAATTGTAGCACGCCTGAAAAATTAGGCTGTAGACAGCACCATTATTTTAGTGGATGGAAGCTGCTCTGGGTAACCCAATTGTCTCCTAATAGAAGAGCCCATCTCCCTTCTCAACAATAACACTCATCTGAATGCATTTCTGCTGTATCTCCACTTGCCAGGGCTCCACGCGGCTGCTCATTTGAATGATGCATCGTGCGTTGCCACTCCAGAAAAAGCCATTGCTCATGATGTAAGAGTTCACTTCCCAAGGTTGTGCTAAGCACGTTTCACTCATTCAGATTCCGGAATTGGTTCAAAACTTTGCCTCTAATTAAAAGGAATACAAATGAAGTGACGGTTTTCTTTACTCGCCTTTCCCCCAAGTCTTACGCCTCTGGCAATTTGCCCACAGCCCCTTCGGAGGCGATGCCATCATCGGCCTTTGGAATAAAACAGCATTACAGGACGGCAGCCCTCAGTAGGGCAGTATTAAACAGTTCAGAATGCGGAACCAGGTTCAAAGTCTGTGAAATATTGCTCGCATAACTGAGGTGATCTTGGCACCGCACAGGAGACAAAAAGCCTACAGCACTTTTTTCGTATATCAAGCACGTTTTTACAGACATCGTTTCCCCATATACTAGATGTGTTTGAAACACAGTCGGTATTCTGTAGGGTTGCTCATGTCTTTTACTTTCCCAGATATTCCATAGGAACCTGTCACCATTTAAGGTGCTTATAGTTATATATGATTGTGTTTTACCATGATAGTCAAGGTACCCTGAGGGCTCCAATCGGGGTGTGTGGGGGGGACCCAGTTGGGGTCAGGCACACGCACAAGGGGAGAGGGGATCTGACACAACCCCAAGGGGTTCCTATTTAACCCCATTAGGGAAACATATTTGTGCCTGTATGCTGATCACCATTTTGGGATCAGGAAGCAATTTTTCTCCAGGCCAGTTTGGCCGGGGATCCTGGAGGTTTTTTGTCATCTTCTGGGCATGGAACAGCAGTCACTGAGGGTGGGGGGGGGGAGGCCTTTGTGAATTTCCTTCATTGTGCAGGGGGTTGGACTAGATGACCCTGGAGGTCCCTCTCAACTCTACGATTCTGTGCTTCCCAAATGATGTGTCAAGTGTTTCTGTCAATAAAAGCAGGGAGAGTGGCAGGGCCGTTTCTAGGACTGTTTTGGCTTTTAAGGGAGGACTCATCGGAGCCAAGGCCAGCAGCAATCACTGGATTAGTTGCTGCCACCCGACTGGCATAGCTAACCTATGACTAACCTATGCCTGGCTGCTTGCTACTGTTCAACAGCAGCCACCCTACGAATTCCAGGGTGGTGAAGTGAGTAGAGCTTCAGTCTGCCATTGAAGCTCCGTAGGTGATGTTGGACCAGTTACATCTCTTCAGCCTGACCTACCTCAGAAGAGAATGACGTAAGCTATTTTGGTCTCCACAGTGGAAGAAGGTGTGATATAAATGAAGTAAATGCAGACAGACAAACACAACCTTGATTGGCATATAAAATCAATAAGATAAAACTTTGTCAAGGTAAATGAAGTAAATACATAATGAATATGGCTGAAGATGGGAGGCAGATATAGGCTTGCCAAGTCCCCCCGGGGGCGGGGAAACCCCCACCCCAGAGGCCCATTCCCCGCCACCAGCGGATCAGGCCCCGGGGGGAACCCCACCCTGATGTGCGAGTCACCTGGAAGTGACGCGACCACGCCGGGCACGCTGGGGGTGGGGCCACGGTCATCCGAGGGAAAACTCTATGGTTTTCCCTCGGATGGTCGTGGCCCCGCCCCCAGCGTGCCTGGCATCGTCACGTCACTTCCGGGTGATGTGCATGCGGTGCGCTCACATGAAGACGCCGGACAGGAATTCCCTGCTTTGGAGGAATTTACATTTGGCAACCCTAGGCAGATAAAAGGTAGGTTGGTGCATGGCTGAGAAGGAAGGAGGCAAGGAAAGGGGAGATGACATGAGGGTTGCCAAGAGGAGAGAGGAAATAGAGGGGCCATAAAGGGGGATTAAGCAGATTCCGGAGCATGACGGAAGGCAGGAGGGCCTGGCATGATGCGGTCCACGAGGACGCAAAGAGTTGGACTCGACTGTGTGACTGAACAACAACAACAAAGGGGAAAGAGGGGCAATACAGGGAATAGAGGGGCAATACAGGGAATAGAGGGGCAATACAGGGGAAAGCGAGGTGCCCCACACAAGTCCTTGCGGTTTCCCTACCATGCAAGTGGGCTTGGCTCAGTGACTAGAAGCATAGAACTGGGCCATAGTTTCCCCAGGAAGTGGCTGCTGGCGGGAAGCTGCATACAGGGGGAGATAAAGGTAGGTTGACTGTTGGATTAGAAAGAGAGAAGGAAGCAAGATTGGGGGGGAGGCTATGAACGCTTTCAGGGAAGGGAAAGTTTTTTTAAAATAGTGCAGGAAGGGGGGATGAGAAACCCTACCCCCACACACACATACACACATGCATAAATCTTTGCCGGTCCCCTTTTTGCTTAATATTAATAGTTATAGCTTATACCATTATAGGTATGTGTTTGGTGGAGTGCATGGAGCTCTTCAACAGGGCAAATAAGGGGCCCAACCACAGCAGTTTTGGCTCTCCAAAATGATGCAGGAGGAAAAGATTATGCCCCCCCCCCGCTCCCACAATGTGCTTCTGAGCTGAATCTGGCCGCAGTACATTTGGGCACATTAGTTCCCTGCAGGGGTCATTTCGTAGAAAAAGAGCTAGGGGAACTCATTAGCATAACTCATTAGCATATGCCACACACCCTGACATCAGGGGCCCGGCGGTGGACCTGCAAGCCCAGCTGGAGTGCGAGGAAGCCCCGCCAAGGCCCTCCCTGGCCTCAGGCAGGCAGGGGTGGGGAGAGGCGGGGAGGAAGCAACTTACCCTCCCTCTTCTCCTGCCTCCTCCTGGCTGAATGAGGGCTGGAAGCGGGGCGGACGGAAGCAGGGTGTAAGCTCCCACTGTTTTCTGTTCTGGTTTCTTACTGAGTTGAGCACTTGTTCGTTACTTCCAATAAAGCTGAATCACTTGCTGACCTTGAACACCGGCCTGGGAAGGCAATCGGACATGCGGACGCCCTCAGCCGCTGCCCATTGCCCTGTGCGGGACCCGACCCTGCTCCTGCTTGTGAGGTCTTGGCACTGGACGAACTCCCTCAGGCTCCTGTATCGTCCAGGGACATTGCTGCACCAGCTCCGGAAGATAGCGTGCTGTCCCGTGTTTTAAACTGGGTTTGGAGGGGGTGGCCAGTTGGGAGTGTTGAACCTGAATTTGGACCCTACAAATGCCGCCAAAGTGAACTGTCCATTTCTAAGGGCTGTGTTTTATGGGGCAACAGGGTGGTGGTCCCTGACAAGCTCAGGAACAGAGTTCTAGAATCTCTGCACGAGGGGACGCTATGTCCAAATGGCTGGAGGTCGTGCATATGAAATCGACCACATCACTTGCTGTGATCCATGCGCTCCGCCGACTTTTTGCCACCCACGGGTTGCCTGACGTCATCGTCAGTGACAACGGGCCTCAATTTGTGTCTGAGGAATTTAGGCTCTTCCTCACGAGTAATGGCATACGCCAAATGACTTCGGCCCCTTTCCATCCGGCGTCTAATGGCCAGGCCGAACGGATGGTAAGGACGGCAAAAGAGGCCCTAGGGAAAATGAACGAAGGTGACTGGAGCCAAAGGCTGGGCGCTTTCCTCTTGCGGCAGCATACCACCCCTTGCAGTTCTACAGGCCGTAGTCCGGCCGAATTGTTAATGGGACGCAGACTCACAACCTGCTTAAACAGGTTACATCCGGATCTAACTGACGATCACTCCGAGCGTACAGAACCGCAACCGAAGGTGCGCATGTTTGAAAAAGGAGACAAGGTTTTCGCCCGGAATTATGCTAATGGTCACTTATGGCTTCCTGGGGTAATATCCGACTCTGTGGGTACTCGCATGTATGTGGTGCAGTTGGCTGACGGTCGAATCTGGCGGCGCCACATAGATCAGTTAAGGAGACGTTGGGCTAGGGACAGCGCTGACTCTCCGACGGCTGAATCCCCTGATGTCGAGTGGACACCCCCAGAGCAGGCGGTGAGTACCGAAAGGCCCGGTACTGTCCCCGAGTCAGGGCAGAACCCTGTGTGCGGGGCTGAAATCCCAGTCGAGTCTGTGCCTGATCCAGGCTGTAGTGAACCCCACTCTGACCCACAACCTTGTATGCCCATGGAGCCTGCACCGCTCCGCAGGTCCCAGCGTTCGCGGCAAATGCCGACTTATCTGAAGGACTATGAGTGTAATTATTGTGGGAATAACTGATGTACAAAAGTTTGATTGTCTGTATGTAAATAATAAAACATTTGGGATGATGGCTTAACTTAGGGGGGAGGAATTGTGATGTATTGGAACGATTACATGAATCACCTCATAGGACTCCCATGTTAAGCTTCGAGCCATACCAGGGCTCCTCCGAGCGAACTTCCTATTGGTCGCTTCGTAACAGCGACCAATCAGAACGATACCATTCCCTAGGAGGGAAAGACTCCCATTGGTCCTTAACTAAGCAATCTCATTGGTTGTTAATTGTAAATAGGCGTGGCTACATTAGCCCGGTTATGTTTAAAAGGAGCATAAGCTCCCACTGTTTTCTGTTCTGGTTTCTTACTGAGTTGAGCGCTTGTTCGTTACTTCCAATAAAGCTGAATCACTTGCTGAATCACTCTACGAGTCCTTTGTTAGTGCGATCTAACACAGGGGGCGGGGCTTCGTCATGTGCCCCACCCCCCTGCACCTCACCCGGGGGAACTGCGTTCCCCACGTTCCCCCCCGAAATGACCTCTGGTTCCCTGACTTAACATCTGACTGCAAGTTGGGTCAGGGAACCCCGACCTTTACTCATGGAAGACAGATCATCTAGTTTGTCCCACAGCAGCCACGGAAGCTAGCCTCGTGTACATCCCCCTCCCCCCCCTGGTGTACAAACTGTGTGTAAGCGACCTCTCCGGCTGATCCCGTGACATGATTTCTTTCAGTCAGTAATCTAATAAAGAGCCTTGGCATGGACGCTGGCATTCCCGGCAGTCTGCAGAGAGGCCTGTCATCCCAGGGAGCCTGTCTCCACGATAGCGAGCAAATACCCCCGCTTTGTGTGCCTTTAGACAAACAACACCTCCATACTGGGAGACTGCAAGGTGAATGTGACATGATAGAAATCCCTGCAAGCAGCCAGCCTTTGGATCTTGCCGGTGTTTGCTTACGCCTGGGAGATCAGCACTGTTTTTCATCTGCTTTACTTAAGAGATAATGAAAGAGAGAGCGAGGGACTCAAAAGCATGATCCTCAGCGAGTTTCAGTCGGCACCGTACCATTGATGTCAGCGAAGCCCCAGTCAGTTTACACCCAGCTGAGAATTCTCTAGCCTTCGGTGCCTTTTATACTTTAAATAGGCTCCCTTTTAATAAAAATCTAATTTAACGACAACAGAGGATGTACCAGAGCATAGCACGGGGGAGAAAAGAAAGCACGAAAACAAACAGTTCTCTTTCCGATGAGATTTTAGGTCACTCAGACATTTACATAAGTGAGTCAAGCGTATTTAAAGATCATATGGCAGAGGAATAGTGTATGTTTTGCCAGAACGGGGAGCCTAGGCTGAGGAATTGGTTAGCTCCAGCGATATATAAAACACATGCAAATTTACAGTTGTTTATGAGCCCAGTGTGGTACGCTGGCTAGAGTGCTGAACAAGGATGAGGAGATATAGGTTCAAATCTAGGGTTACCAAGTGGAACTTACCTTGGCGGCAGGGGACTCCCGGGTGGATCCTGGAGAGCGCGCATGCACGCAAAGCGTGCACGTGCCGCACACACATCACCAGGAAGTGACATTATGACACCGGGCACGCTGGGGGCGGGGCCATGACCATACAAGGGAAAACCGTAGAGTTTTCCCTTGTATGGCCATGGCCCCGCCCCCAGCATGCCCGGCGTGCCCACGTCACTTCCAGGTGACGTGCATGTCGTGGTGGAGTCCCGCCCAGGGCCTGATCCGCCGCCGCCGGGGAACGGGCCTCTGGGGCGGGGGTTTCCCCGCCCCCCGGGGGGACTTGGGATCCCTATTCAAATCCCCACTGTGTCATAGAATTCACATTGGAAACATACGAACATAAGATAAGCCAATGTTGGATCAGGCCAATGGCCCATCCAGTCCAACACTCTGTCACACAGTGGCCAAAAATACCAGATACCATCAGGAGGTCCACCAGTGGGGCCAGGACACTAGAAGCCCTCCCCCAAGCACCAAGAATATAGAGCATCACTTGCCCCAGACGAAGAGTTCCTATCTATACCTTGTGGCTAATAGCCACCGATGGACCTCTGCTCCATATGCTTATATAATTCCCTCTTGAAGCCATCCATGCTTGTAGCTGCCACCACCTCCTGTGGCAGTGAATTCCATGTGTTAATCACTCTTTGGGTGAAGAAGTATGGACCAGTTAGTATCTCTCCACTTAGTCTGCCTCACAGAAGGCTAAAAAAGGGGGTTCCTTGGAGTAAGGGAGGGATAAAACTCTAATGTTCATGTTAATTATTTTAGGAATTAAATTCTACTAAGGCTGAAGTTACTAAGCATCAGCTAGGGAATAAGACCCCCATCGAGTCTGTCCAAGCATACTTCTTTAGGATCGGGCTGGTTGGGTGCCAACTTCAGCACAGATCTGTGTCTGCCCCCTTTTTTCTAGCCTTTCCCAGTGTGGACATGACCAAATTCTCCCAGATGAAGTTGTATTGTGCCATCAGTGCATTATGATTAGTTTTAAAATTGTTTCTATAATTATTTATGTATGCTTTTATAAATATGCTGTTACTCACCCTGAGGTCTGCAATAGCAGGGGATGGCGAGTCTTCAATCGAATCGATAAGTAAATAAATAAAATTGCAATAATCAGAAACTTATTTAAATATTATCACAGAGGACAGTATTTCAGGATAATCAGAGGAACTGATTTAAATATTATTGCGACTGATCTGAAGAATTCATGCATTTTCATTTTGAACCGTTAAAAGGTCCCTGGTTTTCAAAGCGTTTCAAAAGCTGTGTAGATGAAAACAGCTACATAGGTAAAACCTTATCTGGAAAAAAACAACTCAGTCTGGCCTGTAAATATTGGGGGTGGTGGGAGAGAGGGCTGTACAAGTTCTCTGTGCCACCTGCTGATGTGAAGAACATTCTGACTGCCGAACAACTGAAGATCTTGAAAGGGATCTATTGTGATCAGGCTGTTTGGATACATGACCTTCTGTGACTATAACTGATCCCCAGGCAACGGAGATCAATTCACCCGGAGAAAAGGGCCACTTATCCCATTGATATCCCTCCCCTTCCCAAACCCCATCTTTCTCAGGCTCCACCCCCAAAATCTCCAGGTATTTATCAACCTGGAGCTGGCAACCTTACGCACTTCCTCCAGATCTTCTACTCAGAATGGCGGTCTACAGCCTATGGCTTTCAAACTAAATGTGGCCCAGCACAGAAACAAATATGGTGCTGTAAAATAAAAAATGCAATCTTTACGTTCAGGCATATTGGAGGGTTAAAGATGAAATGCTAAAATAGCTGGGAGGTGAAGGGGGAAATGGCAGACAAAGATTTTTGTGGGACTAAAAGGCTTACAGAGCACAAAATGATGGAGGTGCACAGTTGCCACTAACCTAAGTATGAACCAGGTGCACTAGAACAGTTGGGCAAGATGCTCCTGAATATGTTTATGACTTATTGTGAGACCTCATGTGGGCCACTTTCTAAGGAAGGATTCGCAACAACCAGTGTTTGGGTTGCAGAAACTGGAGAACCAGTGTGGTGTAATCAGGGGTCATTTCGTAGAAAAAGAGGTGCAGGAGCTCATTAGCATAACTCATTAGCATAACTTATTTGCATATGCCACACCACCTGACATCACTGGAAGTTTGTCAGAAGGCACCACTGGACTGTTTTGGATTGCTAGCTATTGGGGGGGGGGGACATGCAGATCTGTCCTTGCAGAGGAGGGAGAGCTTGTACCTGAATAAAACTTGGTTTTAAAGGTACCACTGGACTGTTTTGGACCAGGGGGAGTTCTGCAACTGGCTGCTTCTTGCTCTGACTGAGGGCTGCTGGGAGCAGTGGGCGGGGCTTGTAGCATGTGCCCACCCCCTGGGCTCTTTACTGCCGGAGCTCCGCTCCTGTGCGCTCCTGCCGGAAATGATCCCTGGGTGTAATGGTTAAGACTGCCAGAGTAGTATCTAAGAGATCCAGGTTCAAATCCCCACTTGTGCCAGCACAATCTCTCAGCCTAACCTACCTCACAGGGTTGTTGTGAGGATAAACTAGAGGAAAGGAGAATGATGTAAGCCCATGTTGGGACCCCATTGGGAGGAAGGTGAGGAATAAATGAATGGAATAAAAATAAATAAAACAAAAATGGATGAAATATTAATATATCAATTATCAGTAATGTCAATTTGTATATTATCAGTTATATAAACAAGCTTTCTATATTGGCTCTTTATTAATCTCTTGCTCTGAATTTTGGTGTTGTTTGTCTCTTTAATTATAAAAGGTTGCTGGCCCCTGTCTTAGAACATGGCTTACAAACTAAATTCACGGCATTATAAAGCGGCCCCTGTATAAGAGAGAGCCAGTTTGGTGTAGTGGTTAAGAGTGGTGAACTCTAATCTGGAGACTAGACTCTAATCTAATCCTCCCCATGCAGCCAGCTGGGTGACCTTGGGTTAGCCACAGTTCCCCCAGAGCTGTTTTCTCAAGAGCAATTCTCTCAGAGCTCTCTCAGCCCCACCTACCTCCCTGGGTGTCTGTTGTGGGAAGAGGAAGGGAAAGGAGATTGTAAGCCGCTCTGAGACTCTGAGTGAAGGGCGGGGTATAAGTCTAACTCTTCTTCTTCTAAGAAAAAGTCTCAGAAAGATAAGCAAGATCACAACTCAATTTAAAACAATGTAACCAAATTACCTTGATGCGTGGTTTTTGTTTTTTAAATCAGTACTTATTTTAAGAAATGCATATTGCATTCAATAACGCTTCCCAGTATCTTCTGGACAACTCATACAATTACATGAATATCCACTCGAGAATGTTACTCGTTTTATTTATTATTTATCTCTAAAATTGGTTACGCTACTCTCCAGCAGGGTTGACAGCCATCAGTCAGCAACCCCTGGGAGTTTTTGGAAGCAGGGCACAGGAACACATGAAGTTCCCTTAGACTGAACCAGACCCTGGGTCCATCAAGGTCAGTATGGTCTACTTACTCTGGCAGTGGCTCTCCAGGGTCTCAGGCAGAGAGGTCTTTGGTTCTTTTAACTGGAGGTGCCAGGGATTGATCCTGGGACCTTCTGCATGCAAAGCAGAAGCTCTTTCACTGAGCCACAGTTCCTCCCTGCAGTAGACTGACAGCCTTATATCACCTTTCTGGACCCACCTTCTTCTTGAATTTGAATCCCATTCCTGGATGATGCTAATGACCAGGGGTCATTTCGTAGAAAAAGAGGTGCAGGAGCTCATTAGCATAACTTATTAGCATAACTTGTTTGCATATGCCACACCCCCTGACATCACCAGAAGTGTGTCAGAAGGCAACACTGTGTGTCAGGCTCCACTGGACTGTTTTGGATTGCTAACTATGGGGGGGGGGACACGCGCAGAACTGCCCTTACAGAGACGGGAGAGCTTGTACTTGAAGGTGGGAGGGGGGTTCTGCAACTTACCTGGTTGCTTCTTGCTCCTTGTGGCCCATCTGAGGGCTGCTGGGAGTAGGGGGCGGGGCTTGCTGCATGTGCCCACCCCCTGGGCTCCTTACTGCCGGAGCTCCGCTCCTGTGCGCTCCCGCAGGAAATGACCCCTGCTAATAATGACTACCTTTCATATGAAAAGAAAAAAAATGCTGTTAAGTGACCTCCACGCCTGAGAGGAATGAATGGAGAATCTCAGTCTTATTTTGACATATTTATTGCTTTACAGCTGTTGACCTTATGAGCTTAGCTTGTTATTTAGCTTTCTTTTCATATATCTTAAAACATCTTCGTCATGTTACATGCTGATTTGCTGTTCAGCCCCTGTCTATAAGTTTCAACCTTACCCTCCTTCCAATGTATTTGAAAAAGTGTGCCTTGCACACAAAAGCTCATACTTTGAATAAGCCTTTGTTGGTCTTAAAGGTGCCACTGGACTCTAAATCTGTTCTACTGCTTCAGGTCAACACGGCTGGCCATCTGGATCTACCTTTCATATGAATTTTTGTGCTGCAGAACTTGAGGTTGCTCTAGCCACATCATTCCGTTGTGTCCCCAAAATCACAACGGATGGTGCCTTAATGGGGCAGATGCCTGGAATGCTACCAGTTCCTCTGAAACATTGAACTATCCAGTTGTCTCAGATAGTCCTGTGCCGCAGGCGTTGCAGGCGTGCCCCCTATTCTAAAATTGCAATTATTTTCAACAGTGACTTCTGCACTCTCTCACCATTCATAAAAAATTGATGGAGACATTTAGCCAGCCCACATTTATTTATCTCACTTTCCACAGTGCATTTTAGCCCGGACCTCTTAGCCTCCGAAAATCCATCTGGTCATTTCTCTGTCATTCTGAAAGTCTATTTCATTCCAGCCATATGCTTTTATCTCAAATCACTGTGACCTTCTATAACAGCAGACAGTCTCTGTCATTCTTTCACATTTTTTTTTTTAAAAACCCTGCTACGCGGCCTTCAGAGATATATGGCGGTAAAGGGAAAGCCTTCTGAGCGCGGAAAGCGAGCAACGGAACAGTCTGAAAGGGGCATCTGAAGAGTCGCTCAAATCAATGGCAGCCTTAAAAAAACCATCGTGTACGTTGATAAGAGATAATAGCGACTCGAGTCCATTTGTACTTGAAGGCTGCAAAGACAGCCGTTTGTTACCTTAGGAGTGAAAGCAGGTTTGCAGAAAGACCCTCCAAAGGAACTCCAATGCCAAGGACTGGGAGCATGGGGGTGGAGGAATGTGCCACCAAATCACAGCTGACTTATGGCAACCCAGTAGGGTTTTCATGGCCAGACGGATTCAGAGGTGTTTTGCCATTGCTTGCCTCTGCGTAGCAACCATGGTGTTCCTTGGAGGTCTCCCATCCAAATACTAGCCAGGGCTGACCCTGATTAGCTTCCAAGTTCTGATGAGATCGGGCTAGCCTGGGCTATCCAGGTCAGGGCATAGTGTGTCCTTATTCAAACCAGAGACCCCGTTTGGATGGGGAGCCAGCATGGATGGAGAGCCAGCAACAGACTCGAATCTGGAGAACCAGGTTTGGTACCGCACTCCTCCACATGAAGCCTGCTGGGTGACCTTGGGTCAGCCACAGCTCTTTCAGAGCTCTCTCAGCCCACAAATAAGTCTGGCTTGCCACCTAGTGGTGCATAATTCTAAAAGAGCTAGAACTTCAGGCTGCCAGGCAATCTTAGGATCCCCTGGCTATACCACACACAATACCATACACTAATTACTATCATTAATTACCACTTTTGGGGAGTCAACCATGAGCGTTCTGTTAAAATTGCTACTTAGCCATCCCTCGCCAGCAGTGATTACTCTTTTGTCCTTGTCAACAGTTTGCAAAGACACCAGTATGAATGTGGGAGAGAACCAAACCAATGCAGTTCCTGTTTGTATCAGGAGTCTCTGACCTGCACTACCCTGGCCACCTTCATTTTAGTCACACAAAGCAAGGACAGAGATGCTTTGCATGAATTCAGGCTTCTTCGGAAGACATTTATTTACTGATTTGTAGCCTTTTCACGCCAACTTTCTCCTCTGGAAGTCCTCAGAGCATCTCCCCACTCGAATGGTTGCAGCCCCAAATGACTTACATGCGTAATTGCTCATCGCAGATGCCAGAGACGCAATGCTCTTTGGTAGACTAAGTTCGTACATGTATTGCCTAAGGAAGGGACAAGCAACCACAAGATGGACATTGGATTCAGGCGGCCTTATTTTCATTGCTTTGCTGCTAATTAACACTAATTTGATGGCTATTAGATGCAAGTGGCACATAAACAACACTGAAGCATGCATACATGTTTAGAGGGAGAATTCCATGTGAAGGAAGCAAAAATGTCATGGGTTCCCTTCTTGCAAGGGAGAAATTAGATCTAAATGGGGAAAATACAATCAAATCAGTACTGGTTCGGTGTGGTGGTTAGAGGGTCCTGGGAGACTTGGGTGTGAATTGCCACTCTGCCTTGGAGGTTTGCCAGTCACACACTCTCAGCCCAAACGACACCAAAGGCTTGTTATGAATGGTGAAGGGGAGAGTGTTGTAAGCCTCTGTGGGTCCTCACTAGGGAGATGAAGTATTTTTTAATTAATTTATTTATTGTTTTGATTGATATCCTGCCCTTCCCATGAACGGGTTCAGGGCGGCTTACAGCAATAAATACAATTTTAAAATAATGCAATCAAATAATACAGTAAAACCAATTTAAAAACATTTGAAGTGGGCGGTCCAATTCATTCGATTCCAGTTTCCACAGCCAGGAAATAAATAAATGGGCCAATGTCAGTAACTCAGTCAGTCAGTCAGTCAGTCAGTCAAATTTGGTCTCAACCACGGCCAAAACTCAGAGACATTTTCAACTATTGCTTGTTTCTCAAAAGGAAGATAGTTCTCAAAAGGAAGATAATTCTCTGAGAGCCAGTGTGGTGTAGCAGTTAAGAGTGGTGGACTCTAATCTGGAGAACCCGGCTTGTTTTCCCACTCTTCCACATGAAGCCAGCTGGGTTACCTTGAGTCTCTCTCAGCCCCACCTACTTCACAGGGTGCCTGTTGTGGGAAGAGGAAGAGGAGGAGATTGAAAGTCGCTTTAAGACTCCTTAGGGTGGAGAAAAGTGGGGTATAGAAACCAACTCTTCATCTTCTTCTTCAGGCTTACCACATTCACTGACTCCTTCAAATATGCAGGATCTGGTTATCAAATGAACCTGCCTTATACAGAGTGAGAAACAACTGGTTCATCTGCCTTAGTTTTGTCTGCTGTTACTGGCAATAACTCTCCTGGATCTCTGGTAGAGTATGAGATGCTAGAGATTGAACCTGGGGCCATCCATCACTGAGTCATGGGCCTTCTCCCCGGCATATATGAAATCATGTCTTCTACTGCGATGTGTTCCCACGGTAGATTTGATCCGGGATATTTTTAACGAGTTCAGATGATCACACATCCCTTGCCTAACCGCTTGCATTGTGCATTGAGGCTCCAGGCACCATCCAGACAGTTGTGCTGCCACTTTAAAAAAAAAATTGTGCATGCGCATGTGCGCATAGACTTTTTTTTTAAAAAAAATGTGCCATGCTGAACAAAATGAACTACTGACACGTAACTGAGCACTGTTCTATGTGCGCTTGAGTGTTCATGCATTTAATATATTCAGCACAGGATTGGTCATGTGCACAATGGTGAAAGCTGGGGGGGGGGAACTACCACAAGAAGGACGTAAAGATGACCTATTCATAGCAAGAGATGGCTGTCTGGATAGGAGAAATTGCGGATTCATAGCACAAGTAGTAGGAAAGTACTTGATTTCCCCAGTGTCGGGTGCTAGAAAATCAGGAGGATTGCGGGGGTGAGTCCGCTTCGATATGGGAGACAGAATCAGCTATCTGATCAGCCCTTTTGAATGTGATAGGCAACAGTTGTGAAACCCAATCAAAATGACCGTGTGACCACGACCTGAGTCAGACTCGGGGTTTGCCTAACTCAGTATTATCTACTCTGAGTGGCAGGAGCAGCTCCTTCAGATTTCCAGGGAGGGAAACTTTTCCCCTAACACCTGCTAGCTGAGATCCTCTAAGTGGAGATACTAGGGGGACTTAACTGTGGACTTACTAAATGCATTCTGCCACTGAACTGCAACCACTCTGCAGTGGTGAAGCAGAGGACAGCTTCTTTATTATTATTATTTTGGATTACCAGGCCTGGACCCTGGCCTTAGAAATAATAAAAGTTTGAAAGCCACATCCAACAATGCCTTTGCTGTTTTCATATCAAGGCCCTTCACACACAAGTGATAATAAATGGTATTACAATGCCCTTATGCATTTACGCAATAATGCAGCTTAATTTCCTTCAATATTATTCCACTAATGACGTTAATGCCTGTAGCTGTGGAGTAATTACTGCTCCCAACTGGGAAAAAATAAAATAAATGTTATGTGTTTATACGCAACCAAGAAAAAAAATGCCATTGAGGGTTATTACTTTATGGCTGGTGATAACTGGGTGTGTCTTTGTCCAGATAGAGGTTTCTTTGTTCCTTCTTTTTAAAAAATGCCCTAAACTATTGAGATCACAGGTTACCCCTAAACTAGTTTCTGGATTATTTTAAAAAACGTTATCCTACCGCTGCCCTTCAGCCAAGGAGTCACACATTCTTTCTTCGTCTTCTTTGTTTATCTTCACAGCACCTTTGTAAGACGTAAGTCAGGCTAAGGGAAATGACTTCCCCAAGATCCATCCTGGGAGTTCACGAAGATTTGAACCTGGGTCTCCTCAGGCATAGCCCAACATACTAATAACTACAAAACACTGCTCCTGGGTTTAACTAATCTCTCCATCCCTATTGTTGAAGCCCTCCATGATCATCTCCCCCTCCATCACTCTATCCTCAAGTCATGGTATTGGTTGACCTGAGGGAATTGCTTACCTAGCACCTTCTGTCAGGCGAAGATTTCCTGCTCCCCCAAATCTCTGCCCTTTCTCCTTGGCTTCCCTTGCCCCTGGGGATCTCTCCTCTCACTCTTCCGCCTCTCTCTTCCTTCAAATCTCTCTTCAAATCCTATTTTTTGATGAGTTGAACCCTTTAGTCTTCACCTGCTACAGAATCTAAACCGATATAGATATAACTGAATTGAAAGTCATTTCTTCCTCCCTTCCTTCTGTTACTTTCTGCCCTTCTGTTGATTATTGAGTATAAGATTGCCGAGTCAGGGATTGCATTTCATTAAAAAAAAAAATCTCTGTAGAACATCTTGTCCATTTACAGCGCTGTACTACTCAATAAACAACAATTAATTGTGATGTGTGCAATTTTGTGTTCACGTATCTGGGAGGAAACCTCACAGAATGGAGTGGGAGTTACTTCTGAGTAAGACTGCACAGGATTGTGCTGTTAAGTATAGTAAATTATTTTGTCTGTTAAAGGGGGAAATTTCCTTCAGTCATCACCACAGCTAGTAGCCACTGATTAGGGTTGCCAAGTGGAACTTACCTTGGCGGCAGGGGACTCCCAGGTGGATCCTGGAGCGTGCGCGTGCCGCACACACGTCACCAGGAAGTGACGTTATGACGCCGGGCACGCTGGGGGTGGGGCCACAACCATACAAGGGAAAACCATAGAGTTTTCCCTTGTATGGCCGTGGCCCCGCCCCCAGCATGCCCGGCGTGCCTGCGTCACTTCCAGTTGATGCCCACATTGGGTAGGAGTTCCCCCCGGGGCCCGATCTGGTGGCGCCGGGGAACGGGCCTCTGGGTCGGGGGTTTCCCCGCCCCCCAGGGGGACTTGGGATCCCTACCACTGATGGACCAGACCTCTGTGAATCTGTCTAAACATAAAACCTCTGAAACCCAGTGCTAGGAGGCAACATCAGGGAAGGCCTTGGTCTTTATGACCTTTTTTTTTTTTATGCCCTCCAGAGCAACTGGTTGGCTGTTGTGTGAAACAGGATGCTGGACAAGATGGACCACAGGCAAATGCTCCCTCTAAGCTGTGGAGTCTTGTGAGCAAAAATTCTACTTTGTGAGCTACTGGCATTAAAGTTGTGAGTGAGCGCTTTGGCTACTGCATAAATTAGTGTGCTCTGGTGCCATCCTTCCTGAGCTAAGACAAAAATGTGTGAGCTGGAGGCTAAAAAAACTGTGAGCTAGCTCACACTGACTCAGCTTAGAGGGAACACTGATCTGTGTTCCCTGAGGGACATTGAGGGAATACCACAGGTCTGATCCAGCAGGGCTCTTCTTAAGTTCTTAGAGAAGAAGAAGAAGAAGAAGAGATTGGATTTATACCCCGCCCTTCACTTGGAGTCTCAGAGCAGCTTACAAACTCCTTTCCCTTCCCCTCCCCACAACAGACACCCTGTGAGGTGGGTGGGGCTGAGAGAGCTCTGACACAAACTGCTCTTTTTCAAGGACAGCTGTGCCAGAGCTTGTGGCTGACCAAGGTCACATCAGCAGGTGCAAGTGGAGGAGTGGGGAATCAAACCCGGTTCTCCCAGATTAGAGTCCGCGCACTTAACGCACTTAACCACTACACCAAACTGGGTATCTCAGATGTTGCTTTCCCTCCATGGCTAAAAGATGACCACACGTGACTATTAACGCTTATTGTTAAGACCGCTGCATCACAAGGAGTGTGTGTGGGGGGACATGTCTATAAGGATAATTTATACTGGATAGATACATACTGCCATTCAAATAAAAGTATCTTTCATTTTAGGTATCACAGCAGTCTTATTTGCTAGATTTTTTTTTTTAAAGTATTAGGGACAAAAATGTATTACCTGTGAAAGTACCCTAACACACTAAAACCGAACTAGATGGAGTCTCATGCAGTCCAAAACAAATGGGCTAGTTAAAGCCTCATTGGCCTATGCACACCATAGAGAGCGGAATGCAGACAGACCAAATGGAACCTTATTGGGCAGAGATACTCTGTCTCTTTTTACTTTGCCTCATTGTCCAGACAGATGACATTTGTCTGTTTCTGGAGGCAGGGGAAAAAAACCCCAACTAGTGCCCTCCACTGTCTGGATTCCTTCCAAACAATCTCATTCACTTTAGAATAAATCCACCATCGCCTTGTGTTTCTAGCCAACATAGCTAGAATGTTAAATCATTTGTTTTTCTGGCCATACCACCACAGCCTGGCACATCCTTTTCTTTTATAGCTAATGATAATTTTTTTGATGATAGTCTTTTGTAGCAAGCCTTGAGGTCACAGTTCTATCAGAGCTAGATTCGCATCCCTGGCAAATGAACCTTCAACTCTCGAAAGCTCACACTTTGGAAACCTTGTTGGTCTTTAAGGTGCTACTGGACTCAAATCTAGCTCTTCGAGTGCAGACGAACATGGCTACCCTGCTAAAACACAGAATCATAGAGTTGGAAGGGATCTAATCCAACTCCCTGCTCAATGCAGGAAATTCACAAATACCTCCCCCCCACACCCCCAGTGACCCCTGTGAAATCCCATTTGCAATGAATTCAGCAGACATAGGTCAAGATTAGTGATGGGCACAAATTGGGGAAATGGTGGTTCATTTGTTTACACAAACCATGAACTTTCGCAAACTTTTCCTGTTTCCTGAACTGGTTCATGGTTCATTTGGTTTGTGAATTCAGGAGGTGGTAGAACAGCCCCCTCATGAGTTAGAGATGCCAAACTCACAGGGAATCTTCAGCAGGTTCTTCCCCATCAGCCCTCCAAGTGTGGTGGAGATTGGATTTGGGATGTCTGAGTTATAGCCCCCCCACAGCAGGTAACCCAGGAAAGTTCAGCTCTATCCTCCCCTTAAATCAGCCACACAGCAAGCAATTCTTCCTAACTCGCTCTCATACAATGACTAACTCCTCTCTCTTCCTGCTGCAAAGTGAAAGCAGCTGATTCAGGGTGTGGGATAGATAGACAGACAGACAGACAGACAGACAGACAGACAGACACAATCTGCAGAATGGGAGCTCCATGGTTGCTAATCAATCAAGCTATGGACAACTGCTATGGGTGTTTCTAGGGCTCTCCACAAGTCCACCCCCATTGTTACCTAGGAGTTGATTGAATCGGCACCAGGCTGTCTGGAGAACGAACTGCTCTAATGAACCAAACAAACCTCCACAGAAAAAAGGTAATTTGTTTTTGGATTCAGGAATGATGCAACCAAACAAACCAGTTCAAAATGAACCATGAACCAGCCTGGTTCATGCTTGAACCATGATTCGTTTCTCAGTTTGTGCCCATCCCTGGTCAAGATCTAACATGAAAAATTATATTGCTCATCCCTGGGTTACCATCCCACTTTTTTTCAGAAGTCCACCACTCCTAGATGTGTAGTATGAACTGAAAGGTATTCAACAGAGAAGGGAACGTGTGCATACTGGTTCAGTCAGAAGAAGACTGGAAACTCCCTGAGGGATGGGCTGAGTAAAGGGTGAGGATGCCAGGTGAATGCTCACCATGGATCCTTCATCCATTGTCCAAAACTGATAGTCAGTGTGGCGTGGTATTTAGACCTGGGAAATTCATGGTCAAACCAGCCAAGATGCTGCAATCAAAATAGCCAACTTTTTTTTTTTTAATAGCAATTGTGTGGGAAGTGTCACTTCAGATTAGGGCTGCAGCCCACGGAGGAAGCTTTAACTCTTTCCACCCACACTGTCCTGACTTCAAATGATCCCTCAGAGCAGATATTTCCCCCTGTTGAGGGAAACATGATTTCGGGTTGGGAAAACAGCACATGAGAGAGAACAGAGTTAGTTAATCTCTCTCTCTCTCTCTCTCTCTCTCTCTCTCTCACACACACACACACACACACACACACACACACAAGTCCACATCAAAATCTGGACCTGCCAAAATTGCTGCTTACTAAATCCCCCTCTCTTAGTGGCGATCCAGTTTCAGGGTCTTCCAGTTCTTCTTGCTAAAATACCCATTTGCAAAGGTTACTGGGTGATCTTGGGTATGTTCTTTCAGCCTAACCAACCTCATAGGATTGTTGTGAAGAAAGGGGCAAGGCTAAATACAAAGTCCTGAGCGCCTTGAAGGAAAGGCAGATAAAAATGAATACACAAATAAAATTTATTTCAAAGTGCCTGGAAGGAGAAAGTTTTTGACATATTCAGACAGCTAAGGCGACTAACAACAAGGATGACAACAGAAACACTGTGACAATCAATACTCCTCCTGAACAGCTCAGGGACTCTAGTGTACCCATGTAGGGTTTAGTCAAGATGAAAAAAGATAATCCACTTTAGCCACCTTGGCCACTTTGGTGCCTCTTATGAAGGCAGAAAGGTGTGGTAGACATTTTGTAAATAAATAGTAAATAAAATAAATCATGGAAAGATCTCTGTATCCATATGACATGTTTGTTTGTTTTAAGAGTTGTCACATGCATTTGGTGTGCAGAGCTGGTGGCTTTGCCCCATCAGGAACCCACCTCAAAAATTCTGTGGTGATTTCACACAATCCTTTTAGTACGTGGAGGGAGACCAGGTCTCCCATTTCAGTGGGGGGAAATCCCACCATCCACCAACTCTGCTTACCACCATTTGGCATCAGGTGGAAGGGGAATGGCAGGAGAAATCAGATCTATAGTTTTACCATAGAGTCGGGGTCAAATCCTAGAACATCACATCAGAGCACTGACAGTGCTTCCAGGTGTTATTTTGGACCAGGATGGATAATTGTATCAACAATTATCTTCATGCAATCACTTACCTGGGGATGTACAACCATGTGCTGAAATGTTGTTATAAACCAGCCTCTTTTACTATTGCAATCCTATCAGGAAGACAGGCTGGAATAATGATGACATTAGTACTTATATTACCGTGGGAATAGACAGAAGTGTAGCTATAGTACTGTTAAGAGCTATGTGCAAAAGCAGTCTGAGAATGCAATTTCATATAATAAAACATAATGTACATTCCTTTTATACGTGAAATCTCTGATAAATTCAGATCAAAGGAAGGGGTTATGCAATAGGCCAGCTTTAAGGCACAGTTAACATTAATGCATAGAGAAGTGCTTCAACCATCATCCATTTTTGAGGGTGTGCTTCCAAAGCTTGCCAAGCTAAGTTGGAGAGAACCCCCCCCCCCCAAGATTCTAAGAAATGTATTTCCCATGTGCTGGAAAGTGAGTGGCTCAAATTGCATGTATTCAGAATCGTATCTGTTCAATTTAGTTAAATTGGACTGCCACTCCTATAGAGTCAACAGAAATTCAAGAACTAGATTTATTTATTTTTTCCTGTCCTGGGCATGATAATCCACAAAATTGTAAGTTATCAGAGACCACTATGGCCTTCATGTTCCTATGCTCTCCAGGAGTCACGTTTGCAGCTTCAGCAGTGGCAACAGACCTATAGGAGCCATCAGAGACGATTTCAATTAAAATAGACCTGGGGAACCATTATGTCCAAAAATTATGTATAGTTTGGTGACTGGAGGACATCCTCTGCTTCACTTTCAAGTGGCGTTGGTTGCCAGTTGAGTACCGGATTCGCTTCAAGGTGCTGGTTTTGACCTTCAAAGCCTTATACGGCCTGGGACCAACATATCTAAGGGACCGCCTCTTCCCATATATGCTTCGAAGAGAATTACGCTTTAAAGGTCAACACCTCCTGGTGGTCCCTGGCCTGAAGGACGCCCATCTTGCTTCAACCAGGGCCAGGGCTTTCTCTGTCCTGGCCCCAGCCGGGTGGCACACGCCTCCTATTGAGACCAGGGCCCTGCGGGATCTCCTTCAATTCCACAGGACGGAGCTGTTTCTGGAGGCCTTTGGCTGAGGCGGCGGGCGCCCATTTATGGCCTCCCTGAGGTTGTCGTCACCCGTCTGTCACCTGTCCACTGACCACCGACAACTGGCCTTTAACGCATTGTACCATCGGGCCAGAACTTTATAGCCAACTGACGCTGTTCCAAGCTGTAGCCATTGTTTTAACTGTTATGTTGTTTTATCGTGTTCTAATGTTTAATGTTTTAAACCGAAATTGTATTTATTTGAATGATGTTGCCCGCCCTGAGCCCGCCCGCGAGATGGGTGGGATATAAATGCAAATAATAAATATATAAAATAAATAAAGGTCATCCAGGGTGCTTTGAAGAAAGACTAAGAATGACTCACTGGCAGTCTTTAAACAGTGGCTGGACAAACACTTGTCAGGGAGGCTCTAGGCTGATCCTGCATTGAGCAGGGGGTTGGACTGGATGGCCTGGATGGGCCCTTCCAACTCTGTGATTCTGGGGGACCTCCTGAGGGCACCTGGTGTTTTTGGCCACTGTGTGACAGAGTGTTGGACTGGATGGGCCATTGGCCTGATCCAACATTGGCTTCTCTTATGTTCTCGTTCTTATGATTCTATGACTTAGGCTGCAATCCTAAACATTTTACTAGGCAATAAGTCCCACTGACTTACTTCTGAGCGTAGTTTGTGCTTAGGAGGATTGCACTACACAGGAGCACCCTTAAAGGGGACTAGTTAGAACTAAGTCCCATCATATTCATTGGTCCTTACTCCTAGGAAATTATTCCTATGATTGTAGCCTTACAGTACCATCACAAGTAGGTTTACGCAGAATCCAGCTCAGGTCTATTCAACGGGACTCCCCCACCCCAAAAGTGTTCTGAGGATTGCACAGTAATAACGCCAATCCTAAACAGCCCTTCTATATCCATTGAAGTCAAATCCCCTTAGGATGCCATTGTGATAACAGTAATTTTAATTCTTACCTAAGCAACTCACAGCCGCTGGCAGTGAGACAGAATCAATACGGAACACTGCAATGCTGTTATTACACAGTTACTTGTCAGAGGGTACGTAGCACTTTCAAACAAAAATATTTCTTCTGTTCTGCCTCTTAAGCCATCAGAATCACACAGACCCTGACAACAGAAAATTGGTGCCTTTTCCAATACGCATAATATATTTTATTATGGACATTTATTCAGAAGAATGCTGTAATCCATCCCTTGCATATACACGACAGAGAACAAGCACAGTAAAAAAGAACAGTGATGAGACAGAGGATTATGCTGCCCAGCATATTTCTCCTCATTCCCTTGTGGCCTCTTGGGCATCCCATGTTCCCACCAGGGATTCACTGCTTCCCGGCTACCATTTCCCATTGCTGTTTCCGCCAGCTGGAGAAAAATAATGAAAATGGGTGACAGCATGATGTCATTTCCTGGGGAAATCTGGAAGTGATTTCTATCCTCTCTAGGAATCTCTAGAAATTCCCTACCCACCAACCACCTCAAACTCCCAACAGCTGCCAGCCATTGGCTGGAAACCCTCTCTCTCCCGTCTCCTCTCACACACAAACATGAGGTATTCATTTCCTAGGGTTACAGACTTTGAGGTGGGGCCTGAAGGTCTCCTCAAACCTCTGTTGATCTCCAGAGATCAGATCCCCTGGAGGAAATGGCAAACTTTGGAGAGTGGACACAATGGCAGCACAATTGGGGCTGCCCACTCTGATTGGGGAAATGATTAAAGATTTGGGGGTGCTGCATTTGGAGGATAGAGAGTGAGGACTGGATAGGAATGGCAAACTTTGGAGAGTGGACTCAATGGCAGCACAATTGGGGCTGCCAACTCCGATTGGGCAAATGATTAAAGATTTGGGGGTGCTGCGTTTGGAGGATAGAGAGTGAGGACTGGATAGAGCTGCCAACTCCAGGTTGGGAAATTCTTGGAGAGGGCAGCGACTGGGGAGGCACCTCAGAGGGTCCATTCTCCAAAGTAGCCGTTTCCTCCAGAGGAACTGATCTCTGAAGTCTGGTTATTAGCTGAGATTCCAGGAGACCTCCAGGCCCCACTTGGAGGTTGGTGGCCTTAGCTGGGCTCTCTCCCCTTTCCAGACCCACCCTTCCCAGACACTGGCACCAAATACGCAGGGATTTCCCAGGCTCAAGTCGGCAACCCTAGTATGCCCATCATTTTTCTTAAGCAAGGGTAAAAGCAGTTTGAGGAATAGGGCTGACATTCCCCCGACAGGGGTGGGGGTTTACTCGCTTTCAGGGGCTTTCAGGGAGGCTCACTCTGCACCGGTGTGCCTGGCACAATGATGTCACCAGAGGTGACGTCATCACACAGGGCACATTGTGCGGGGGACACTCTAGTGTTTGAGAAAAACTCTATGGTTACCATAGTTTTTCTCAAATGCTAGAGTGTCCCCCCACAACGTGCCCGGTGCGATGACATCATTTCCGTGTGACATCATTGAGGTGTGCACGTGAAGTGTGTGCCAAAAACTCCCAGGATTGGAGAGGGACTCCCCCCCCACCGGCAGCCAGGTAAGACCTGGCAACCCTATTGAAGAAGGGGTGGGGTGATTTTCAGCCACCATGTGATACAAAGGCAAGTGTTAATAAGTCCCTCCCCTCCCCGAGAATCAGTTCTCCTCTATATATTGTAGTACTGCTGTTTGCATGTGGTCAGAAAGCACAACAATGTCCTCAAAAAGAAACAGAGAACTACAAATAATGTGCAGTTTCTCCCATTCATGTTTATTTTCTTCTGTGAAGTGTCATGTGTATTTACAGTGCTATACAAATAAAATATATTCTAGATAACAGTCAAAAAGAATGCCTAGGCTTCGGCCCGAAGAAGAGATCCTCGCTTGTGCTTTTTGAATGTATCGTATAATGTTGGTCTTTGGTGCCGCATTGTTTTATAGACACCTGGGGTATATGATAATTATTTTTTGTGAACATTTGTCCTTAGTAAATTCAAGCATAATTGCTACTGTGTCTCCATTGAGAGAAAATAAACAGAGTCTTTGTATGGCAAATAATTACTGAGCAATTACATATTTTTATATGTCTCAGGGAACAGAAATGAAACTGCAGTGTATTCTGCGCCTCTTCCAGACTTTTCCTTCTCTGCCAACGCTGGTAATCAGTTTCTAGGTGGTTGGCTTTTTCTGCCACCATCTCTGTATCCGCTTAACTCTTCTTGATGTACTACACGATGTTGACAGGGTACCATTCAGTCTCTCCCACAGGGATGATTAAGACTTAGGACCAAATCATTCAGTGCCTAGTAGCTAAGAATTCTGGCTACCACCAAAGGTGCCTTTCTCACATCAAGGCAGCCTTACCGCATGTAGTTTTTCTTGTGATAGGTGTGTGCTATTTTCAGCCACAAACTATTATTGTAAAGATTTAAACAGGTTTTTTAAATCTATTTTATGGTCTGAGGTCTGTTTTATAGATAATCTTTAGGGTGCTCAAGAGTAGTTTGGTGCTGTTTTTAATGCCTTTTTGGTTTTTATATCAATAATTTATGATGCTTTTCATTATTTTTATGGTATTGTTTTTACTTGTAAACCACTTCCTATGTGATCCTGGAGAGGCGGTATATAAATTTTCGAAAGAAAAGAAAACTTCTCTTGGAGGCTGTAATATGGATTTCTACCGAAGAAATTGCTTGCATTTTAAGTAATGATATCATTATTGATGCAAATTGTATACAGATCGCAAAGCTACGTTATTACACAGTCACTATGCTAAATGCTTCCAGTAGCTCCATGCCACTTAGATGCCATTAAATAAAGTTAAGTGCTTGACAGGGGCATTACATAAGAAAGAACACATGAAAACCCAGTTCTTTTAAGGTTCTTTTTGTCTTTGTGAAGAACATATTCCTTCCTCCTATTTTCTTTTCAAGGTTTCCCAGTTTAATTTAATTCCTTCACGGCTGTTTGGTTACTGTTTTATTCTGTTTTGACATCTGTTTTACAACTATTTAGGAATAGTCAGGCAGAAGGTGATATCAAGGGGGGGAAACACAAACCTTAACAACCAGATTCAGGTTTTTGTTTTTTAAAAAAACACCGGAGAGGGTATTTTTATTATTTTTTCATAAGACTATTAACTACAACGAAAAATAAAGGAAGGGGGACTACATCTAAGGATAAAGGAAAGATACCCACACTAACTAAAATCCCAAGAGTAGGAGATCCTTTCCATGTTAATCTAAATGTTAGTAAAACAAGTGTTAGTGATACAATATACTTGTGATGTTCTTAACACATCTTCTATATTAGTAAATTAATCTTTTGGGCTCAGCCTGGGTTTTATGTGACTGTTATTATGTACCTTGACATATTTATGTCTATTTTATGTACCTATTTTACCCCCCTTTGGTATCCTCTTGGTCAAGACTTCGGTCATAAAGACCTGTAATAAATTGAAATTGAAATTGAAATTAATCTTTGTGAGAGTACTTCTTGAGCATCTTCTTTACTTCAAACAGCCATTTACAGAGTCCTTCTGCCCTTACTTCGGTTTTCTATCCCTAAAGTCATACACAGTTTTTGTTGCTCCTGCTCCCGCACCCGCTTCCCCCACAGAGTCCTTGTCCATTCCCGAAGTAGCAGAGTCACTTGACTTGGATTCTTCATCTTTAAGTTCTTCTTCCGGTCCCAGCTGATGTCTCAAAAATTCCTTAGCTTTAAAAATGGAGTCAATCTTCTCTCTTTTATCGTTGACTTTAATAATTACACCTTCAGGAATCACCCACCTGTACTGAATTCCATTAGTTTGAAGAAATGAGATCAATTCCGTGTAGCCTTTCCTCTTTTGACAGATTTCAAATGGAATATCCTTTATAGTCCTTATGATTGTATTCCCAATTTTCAGTGGATTTGCCAAAGTTGCCTTTAATATCGCATCCCTGGTCTGTCTTCTTGCGAATCTCACCACAATATCTTCAGGCAGGTTATTTTTTCTGATATAATTGGAGTATGCCCGATGGGCAGCCTCCATGTCTTTTACTATTTCATTCGCTGATATACTTGTTATTGGAGCGATGATCTCTCCCAGAGTCTTCTTTAAATCTTCTTTTTCAATTTCAGGCACCCCCTGAAATCTGAGAGTCATGTTAGCTTTTTCCATTTGAAGCTGTAACAAACGAGTTTCCTGAAGTTTTTGTGTTGTTTCCACATCCGTCACTCTTTTCTTCATCTTCTTATTTGCGATATCCATCTCTGTAATTTTCACAGTTGCATGCTCCACTTTCTTCTCCGTTTCTGCCAGCTGGTGCTGCTGCAGAGTGAAGTTTTGGTTTAGTGTGGCCAATTGCTGGTTAATACCACCGAGTTGCTCCATTACCGGCTTCAGCCTGTCCGCTAGCAACTTCATGACGTCTGCTCCCTCTTCCGGTCTTGGGCTCTGACTGCCTGGTTTTGGTTTTAACTTTCCTTGGGAAGCCGCCATATTCCACTTTGTTTACACTTCCAAACCGCTATGCCAGGACTCGAAAGACTCATCGTTTCACTATTGGTACTCAAGTAAGTCTCTCCGAAAAAACTCGCTGTTTATTTCCCCCTTCCCCCTTTGCTACATTAGTCCATTCATGTGCTTAGGAGGCATCCCTCCTTACGCTCCGCTTTTCCCACGGGGAAAATTCCCATTTTAGTAAAATAGTCAGTTTATTTCAAACTCACGTTCATTGTTGGTCATATCTTGACCCCGGTCTCTTCATACGCTATTCTGCTTGATCTCCTGCACTTGTCCCGGTTAGATTGGCTTGTACTCTAAGGTCACCCATCGGCTGGACCATCGGGGCGAAGGGAAGCCTCTATTCTCCGGTATCAAGCTGTTGAAGAGGCTAACCCTCAAGAGCCCCCCTGGCCTGGAACCCTTCACAAGGGCTCCATGGAGGTGCCACTTGAGGTGGCACCTCTCCACGCCGAAGGTGTGCTAGGTGTGCTAGTTGTCTCCTCGAGCATCAAGGAGAGTGACCACCATCACCGATCCACCCACCGGAAGTCCAGATTCAGGATTTTTTTAAAGGTGGGACATTAAAGGTCAACATCAGCACCTTGAATTGTGCCGAGAAACAGATTGAGCCAGCACAGAGAGGCCTAGACTGGAATGATATGGTCCCTATGACCCACTCCCATCAATATCCTGGCTGCAGCATTCTATACCAATTGATGTTTCCAACACATTTCAAGGGCAGCTGCTTTGCAGTAAAATAAACACAACAGAACTTGAGCATGCACCACAGTGGCTGGATCTTTTCTGCCCAGGAAAGTTTTGTGTGTAGAAACTACAAAAGAAACCTGGACTTTTGATTAGAACCAGGATGTGAAAACCCAGAAAAAAATGGAAAATTTGGAGTGGAAGAATGGTTGCTTTTCCATGGGGACCTTTCTAATGGGAAAAAGCAGAACTCTTGTGAAATACTGTCTCATTTGTAATTAGTAAAATGTTTCTAAGGTTTTACCCTCTCAGAATGTGTAATATGACAATTTTTGTGTAAGATAGACTATAACATTAGCCAATGATACTTCCTGTGTATACTGTAGAAAATAACATATTTTCAAGTATATTTATTTATTTTATTTCACTTATACCCCGCCCTCCCCGCAAGCAATAAAATACAACAAGATTAGAACAGTTAAGGCACCAAGTGCAATAAAAATAGGACAAGTGAAAACAATTAAAACAAAAACTCGCATCTTGCAGGATACATTAGGAACTAAAATACTCACTCCCTATTGTATAATGCGGTGGGGTCAACGAAGGGGGATGCCATGGGCCAAGATGTTCCAAGTGGCCAGTCTTTATATATCTTTGATATATAATATATATTTATTAATTGTTGTAGATTTTCCGGGCTGTGGTCTTGGCATTGTAGCACCTGATGTTTCGCCAGCAGCTGTGACTGACATCCTCAGAGGTATAACACAGAAAGATTGAGAACTCGCTGTGTCAGAGGTATAACAATTTTGTGTTATACCTCTGAGGATGCCAGTGACAACTGCTGGCGGAACGTCAGGTACTACAATGCCAAGACCATGGCTGTACAGCCTGGAAAATCTACAACTAATGAACTCCGGCCATGAAAGCCTTCGGCAACATATATATTTATTGTTCAGACATGACTCATTTTGTGGACAATGTATTTGCTGTAATATGTATGATGATGATACATTATTGGAGAGACTTATGCTACTGTGCACAGATTGCTATAAGTAGGACCCTACCATCTAATTTTTGCATCATTTAATGGGTCATGTTAATACTTATGCTTTGCTTCAGTTCTGCTTTGATTTCTACAATCTGGCTCCTGTTTTGATTAGCCTCTGCCTACTCATCCTCCCCTCCCAACGCCATCGTCCTATGGGCCCATCAGAACGTCCTCCCCCCTTCTGCCCTTATGGCAATGCACCACAGAGGTCTCAGATCAAAGGCAGGCAGGAGAGGAGGTTACATCACCACCCTCCACCTGACCAACTGGTACTCTTGTCACTTCCCTTTCTCTGGTGTGTGATCGCTGGAGCTACCAGGAAATCCTCCTTGATCGTCTGGCTATCCTCCCTATATTCCCCTCCCTGCTGCCTTCTCCACCCCCTGGGTAGGCCAACAGCCCATCCCCGGTGACCTCACCCCTCTTGTTAATCTCAGATGCTGAGTGAGGCTACCAGGCTTGGGTGTCTTGGCAGGGTCCTGTGGGTCCTGGAGGCCTGGACGTGTTCCCTCCTCTCAGCCTGAGGCTTCCCTCGCTTTCTGGGTTGGTTGGGCTTGGGCATCTGCCTCTTGTACGGGGACGGGCACAGGCCATCTTGCTGGTGCCAGATGAGGTGGAGGCTGTTCTGCCATCCCTGCTGGCACTGGTGGTGGCTTGTTCGCGAGCCTCACCCACTTTGCCTGACCTTGTGGCCACCAGGCTCCCAGCCTCTTTTGCTGGCTGCTCCAACCTCCCATGATCCCAGGTGAGTACGGGGACCCAGGGGCCTGCATCACCGCCAATACACTCAGGAGGGTCAGGACCCTCGGGGTCTGTAGGGGTTAGGAGGCGGACCAGCAAAGTGGAACTGGGGCAGCTCCAGATTTCTACAATCCTAATCCTATTCCATTCTTTATTAAATGTCTATTAAATGACTGACTCTGTGTAATCCACCTTGAGTCCCAGTGAGAAAGGCAGACTATAAACAAACAAACAAATAGTGTTTTCAGTGTTATAAAGTAACTCAGTATTCAAATATACTGCTAGTCTCATGATAACTGTGTGAGCGTTATGTCCGAATAGCACGCTTTTTTCCATTATAAAATCTGTGTTTTCTGTTTCCACTTTGTCTCCTCTCTTCACAGATGGTAAAAACCAAGATACATGTGCTAAAGTAGCATGGGGTATAGCAATTACCATCTCTCTCTCGTTTTCTCTCTCTCTCTCTGAGGCTAATTTTGGGTATGTTTGGAATTTTGCTTGGAGAAAACTAGGGCATTTTTATTTTTAAATATCATAAACATGCCAAATAGTACAATTTGGCATGTTTATGATATGATAGTACAATTTTAAATACTAACTAAATTATAAATGATGGATTTTATATTTTAAAGCAGTAATAAAACAAGTTTAGGCTTGATAAGGAAGTTCTGAACATATTTTAGTTTTTCAGAAAATTTATTTGCTTTTTTTAACCCATCCCCTTCTCCCATGACTTAAAAACTTCTGGAAATGCTGCATCTTTAAACCGGAGCAGTCTTAAAATTTGATTCCTAAAGATAAGATCCCTTGGTTGACATTAGATTCTAATTCATCGTTGGCTCCCATGGAGTCCTTCCAGCACTCACAGTCAGCTGGTAAACTATGGACTGCACCATACAGTGTAGCCTCCAAGGATGCTCAAAGACCTTGTTCAAACAAGCCATACCAGATTGCTCTCCACTTTATCAATGTCGGAAGATGGGTGGTATATCTTAACTCACTTCACTGAGAAGCATTGCATTTAGGGTACTGTGAGGCTATATGACATTTCTGTCTATAATGGACTGTTCATACTCACAAGACACCAGTTGGTATTACAGTTACCAAGTGATGCAGCCCTGTGTAAAGTACCTCTCCCAGGAATCAAAAGGAATTGGGGGCGATATTCATTTCTTCCCAGTATCAGAATATGAGTATTATTCCTCATGTATTGATACTGGATACATCTCCTTGCCTGACTGATCTGAAGGAATCAACTCGACCGGAGCAGAAATAATTCTGTCAACTTAATATGGAAATTGAAGATGTTGTTATGTCACTGTTGCCCAAATCAATCCTAACGTAAGCCACCATGCCAGAATATTCAAGACAACCTTTTGCTGCAAGTCCCATTCACGAGGAAACGATGAGGTTGGAGTCTTATCCCCTTGCCCTTGGTTTTTCCAGCTCAGGGATCAAGGACAGTGAAGTAGGGGTAGTTAGTATGAGAGTTTCCCACTGAATGCAGGAACACGCATCTAAATTTCACTTCCCTCTGTTTTGGAATTCTGGAAGAGAACGCGTCATTTACAGAGTGACCCCAAACCGAGTTACATCCTTCTAAGACCAGTAGCTTCAATGGATTTAGTAGGGTGTAACTCTGCTTAGGATTCCACTGTTAGTTTATCATGCCTTGTTCCAGGGCCACATTATGACCTTCATGGGCCCTAGGCACTTTTGACTTTGTGGGCCCCTCCCACCATAGTAATATCAATATTATACCTATTTTTGATATAATTTAAATTATTTCTACTTTTTTTTCCCTTTCAGGCAAAATTTAATAGATTTTCGTGGGCCCTAACATTTTATTTTTTCTGATGTGAGAAAAAAAAGTAAACCATTTTTTCGACCCGAATGTTTCATTTTTTCTTCTTCTGATTTTAAAAGAAACTAAAACATTTTTTCGTGGGCCCCTAAAAGTATTGTGGGCCCTCAGCACCGTGCCTAATGGATACGTCAGCCCTGCCTTTGCTGAGTTCTACCAAAGCGCAGGAAACTCCATCAGTGACTCCATCAGAAGCAGCCCCTGTTTAAATTGAAGATGCAAAAATCATGTAATCAAGTGCCAGCCACCTTTGCCTACTGGGGAAGAGCAGCTGTTGTTCACTTTAGTGGTGCACCATCGCTTCGAAATGAAGAGCTGCTACCTCTCCTGCCATGGATGGAGAACAGGATCCATCTCTTCCTCTTAACACATGAAGTTGCTGTATACCGAATCAGACCACTGGTCCATCAGGGTCTGTATTATCTACTCAGACTGGCAGTGGCTCTCCCGGGGCTCAGGCAGAGGCCTTTCACATCGCCTCCTACCTGATGCTTTTACCTGGAGATGCGGGGGATCGAGCCCAGGACCTTCAGCATGCAAAGCAGATGTGCTACCACTGAGCCATGGCCCCTCTTCCTTTTCTGAGAGCTCCTGCTATTCCTCCAAGCCTCAGTCCCTGAAACGGTGTCTGCCTGTAGTGGCTAACAACAGAAGTGAGCCTTTCTCCAATATTCCAAAACTGATGGGGAGGTATTTAAACATACGCGTTCCCTCATGAACAGAGTAATGCATACTAGACCTTGAAATCATAACTCTCAGGGAGAGGCAGTCAGTCCTTCCATGTCTGTGTGTTATTCTCTGAGTCACTAGTTTTAAACAGCCGGAGGAAAGAGAATCTGTGAAGTCTACCTCTTTTAAAAATCCCCTGTCCTAATATTTTCAGCCCTTTTCTTTTGCCAAGGCCCAAGTTTTAAATAATGAAGATTGCTATCGGCTGACAACTTTAACAAGAGAGCAGATCTGACCTCAGCGTGACATTATTTACTACGAGTCCAGATTTACTCGAATCCACTAGCTGCAGAGAATGTCAGCAAGTATGGGAAAAGGTAGAGTTATCACAATTAAATGTTGGGCTATTCTCTTTCCCAGTTATAATATTTCACTGTCTTGTAGGAGCAGCCCTGTGGCCTCATGGATAATTGTTCATCATTAACCACATGATCAATGGGAAGAAAGAAAACTGCATCTTCCCCACCCCACCCCACCCCACACTATAATAACGTTACTGGTCTTCATTAATGGTAAGCTATCAAGCAACAACTGCCTTATTAAACTCAGTCATATCAACTCACCCGCTTGGCTAACAAAGGCCAGAGGGAGAATGATTACATTCGAAGCTCCAGCACGAACTTTCACTTTTCGTAATTATTCTGCTCTTTTCTTATTCTAGGGATGCACTCTTACACAGAGAGGAATGCATATTAGTGCCAGGCAGTTCACAGGAAGAGCTAACGAACTACAGTCGGGGCCTACTCCCAGGGCGGAGAGCCCACGAAGGATGTCAAGAAGGGCACCCACAAGCCAAGACATTCACCTGCTCAGCCTTGCCGAAATGAGAAACTCTGTACAGGAGAAGAGAGAAGTGACTGTTTTCATATCCACCATACATAGCAGCCTTATGCTGAATCAGACCATGGGTCCATTGAGGTCAGTATGGTGCTCTCAGAGAGGCAGCGATTCTCCAGGATCTCCAGAGCCAGGTTTGTGTAGAGCCAGTTTGGCGTCATGGTTAGGAGCGCAGACTCTAATCTGGGAGAACTGGGTTTGATTCCCCACTCCTCCCCATGCAGCTGCTGGTGTGATCTTGGGTCAGTCACAAGTTCTTTCAGAGCCATTCTCTCAAGGGAAGTTCTCGAGGGAACTCTCTCAGCCCCACCTACCTCACAGGGTGTCTGTTGTGGGGAGGGGAGGGAAAGGGGATTGTAAGCCGCTCTGCGACTCCTTCGGGTAGCGAAGGGAAGAGATCTTTCACAACACCTTCTACCTTGTCCTTTCAGCAGTCAGAGGTGCTGGTGACTGAACCTGGGACCTTCTGCATGCCAAGGAGATGCTCTACGGTTTGGTGAAGTGGCTTCAGCTGTAGACCAATAATGACAAAGTCTCAGAGCTGACAATTTTGTGCATCCATCCTTTGAACACTGCTTTTATACCTCTCTTTGCGTGAGGGCATTTTGCTTTGATGATCTTACTTGCGGATTGTGGCATTCACCTCAGGATCCTATTTCCTGCCACTCACAGAGGAAGGTGTTGAGGACCAAGAGATATTGCTCTACTCATGGAGTGTGGGGTAGCTACTTGAACACCTATGGGGGGGAACTAACCCATGAAACAAATCTATCTTTCTACTTTGTATCCTGCTGTAGCCAGGCTGATGGTCCCACAGGACCAAGCCAGTGGCTGGGGCGTGCCAACAGCCTGGGCAGAAGTGAGGATGCCTGGGCCAGGGGTGAGTGGCAGCTGCTGGTGAAAGGACAGGACCATGCTGGCCCACCATGGCAAATAAAGAGGGGACAGATGGGAAGCAGCAGACAACCCAGCTTCCCAAGAAGAGGCAGGAGCCAGTACTGTGACGGGGAGCGACGGGAAGGACATTCTATCAGTGCCTCGTGAGGGGCACAAAAGTGGGCAAAGGCATGGAGGGGAAGAAATGGGACCAGGTGTAGTAAGCATAGTGCCAGCAGAGGGGGCTCCACCTCCACCTCGATTCTCACTGGACTGTTCTGGAGACTGACTAGGTGAGGGCACATGGGATAGTGTGGTAGGACCAAGGGCTGTACAGGCAGGGTGGGGATAGGGCCTCCAGCCAGTGAGGATTGAGAGAGGAGAACTCCATGCAAGGAGGCTGGAGGAACTCTAGCCTGAGGTCCTTGGACCTGTGACACCTGCCTCTCCCACAAGGAGTGGTGTATGTAACTCTCCCTGACTCCATCTTTACCTTCAGAATTAATTAATTAATTAATTATCATATGACATTGTGTGCTGACTAGCCAGGAGATCATAAGATTGTCTGGCAGTTGGAAGTTCTAGCTCTTTTAGCATTATGCACCACTAGATGGCGAGCTGGACTTGTTTTTAAGGCAAGAGATGTTTCACAGGTGGTTTGCCATTGCCTGCCTCTGTGTCGCAGCTCTGGTGTTCCTTGGAGGTCCCTCTTCTAAATGCTAGCCAAGGCTGACCCTGCTCATCTTCCGAGATCTGAGGGGATCGGGCTAGCCTGGGCTATCCAGGTCAGGGCTTTACCATTTTTTCCTCTTTACCTTCAGAAAAATCTCGTGATAGGCTGTGAGACACTGACAGACCCAACAGGCCCAGGCTGCTGTCTGAGGAGAGATTCAAACCAAGTCTTCTAGCTCCTGCTTTGATACTCTATCCACCTTGCTGCATTGACTCTCGAGAGTTATGCCAAGCTTTGCATTCTTTTCTCTTTTCATAGAATAAACACTCTAAGCATGAGATAGCGGCTTTATTAACTCTAACAATCCATTTTTTCACAGAACTAAAGCAGCAATGTAAAACCTTTCAAATTCAACAGTACTAACCTAATAACTTAAAGCTGCGATTACTGTGAAGAACATTCTATATATAAATATATATGGGGAGAACTGTTCTCGAGAATTATTGCCGCATATCATTCTTTCGGCTCTGAACACCCCATCTCGCCCTTTAAGGTTTTTACGTGGGCAATTTATGAGATGCCAGGGGCACGTACAGCCTCATTTACGCGGCGCAGTAAAAACATATGATGAATCCTCACAAAAGCTTAGTGTTGTTGTAATATGGAATAAGGAGGAGTTCAAACGCTGCATTTGCTCCCCAAATGGACCTTCAATAAAGCAGAATTACTCTGACGATTGCTTGGAATCGGTTTCTAGAAAAATGCGTGGGCTCTTCTCTTCTCAACACCTACTCATGTGGTTATTATGGACTACTTACATGCTAATAATTTTAATGAGCCTGAAGGTGGGTGAAGGCCCTGTAAGTTGCAGAAGCTGTCAGCCATAGCTGTGGCATTCACAGCCATGCCGGTTCCAGGTTTCAGTGGCAGACAATGCCCAAGTGCCCTCTTCAGACCACCAACAGGTTGCCCTCATACCACACTGTCCACCCACCCACTTGTATGTCCCCCCACCTGACTGTGTGTGTCCTTCTCTGCTCACAAGCCCCTCCCACTGCCTGTGTTCATGGCAGCCTTTGCCACGTGCATGCCCCTTCCTCCACATCACTGGCTGGAGTGGGCACCCAATAGTGCTGCTGCTGTGGCTGCCAGGAGTGCTGCCTCTGTGACCCCCCCCCCCGAATAGGGTTGCCAGGTCCCTTCATCTTGCCGGCAGGGGGGATCTTCGGGGCATTCCGGAAAGTGGGTAGGGACGTCCCAGATTGGCTGACATCACCCAGAAGTGATATCATCATGTCACTGATGTCAGGGGGGACACTCTAGTTTTGGGGCAAAACTCTATGGTAAAACTGGGGTCAATCCACAGAGTTTTGAAGAAGAAGAAGAAGAGGAGAAGGAGTAATAGTAGGAGGATGGATTTAAAACCCACCCTTCACTCTGAGTCTCAGAGTGGCTTACACTCTCCTTCCCTTCCTCTCTCCACAACAGAGGTAGGTCGGGTTGAGAGAGCTCTGAGAGAACTGCTCTTGAGAGAACAGCTCTCACTTTGACTGACCCAAGGCCACCCAGTAGCTGCAGGTGGAGGAGTGAGGAATCAAACCTGGTTCTCCAGATTAGAGCCTGCCACTCTTAACCACTACACCAAACTGGCTCTTGGCCCAGAAAGCAGAGCATCGCCGCATGGCTTCCCTGACGCAATGACATAATGTGACGACAGCATGGTGGGGATGTTGCTGTTTGGGGGCGGGGTTTCCCCTGCCAGCCAGGTGGCTGGTGGTGGGCAGAAGCCCCCCAAAATGGGGGATTCCCCACTGGGACCTGGGGAATAGCAACCCTACCCTCACATGTACTTTCCCATCAACACTGGGAACCTGGGAGCAGAGGTGGTAGAGTACTTTCAAGTGAATGGGCAAGGAATGGAAAAGTGGCAGGGGAGATGCACAGATGGGGGCAGTGTCTTTGCACTGCCACATTGACAGCAGGTGCCCTGAAGTCACAACCAATTTATGGCAACCCCTAACAAAAGGCTTTCAAAGGAAGGGAGAAGCAGAATTGGTTCCTCTGCAGAGTCTTCCTCAGTGGTCTCCCATCCAAGTACTGACCTTGCTTAGCTTCCGAGATCTGATGAGAGCGAGTTATACCGTGCCATTCTACACCCCACCACAGTGGCAGTATGCACCACCAATCCCAGCTGGCCCTGCCATCTAGCAGGCACTTCAGGCTAAACTCAATCTGGAAAGCAAGTGGTTTGTTCTATGCTCGGATTTCTCCCTTTCTGCTTGTTCCCACACTCTGTGTCCAAACTCTGCTTTGAATCTCTAAGCTATCTCTCAATAGGAGTGGACACCAGCCCTTCCTGTTAAGGAGCTGTACATTCCATTTATCGTGGGTTTTTTCTGAGCCAGAATGCAGTAGAAAAGCTTTTCTTTTTTCTTCTTTTGGTGGGTATTTGTGTGCGTGTGTTTATGTGCTTGCACGCCTTGAAGTCATGGCAGCTTCTGGGGACCCCTAGTGGGGCTTGGACATTTCAGAGAGGTGGCTTGATATTTGCCTGCCTCTGCATCCTGAGCCCTGGTATTCCAAGGAGGTCTCCCTTCCAAGTACTTGCCAAGGTCGGCCCTGCTTAGCTTCTCAGATCTGATGAGATTGGGCTTGCCTGGGCTATCCAGGTCAGGGCACCAGAAAGTTTTTTCTAGCGCACAGCCTTACGCACATACTGTCACTCTGTGCCCATCATTTCAAGCCACTGCAAATCAAGACTCGTGTGCGTGTTTATGTCAGCAAAGACAAGCATTAGTATACAGAGTAAGTTGTTCACAAATGGTTCAATAACATGTGCAGGGGTCTGCAGGTGGCAGGGTTAAATGGATTACAACCCACTCTCATTTTTTCCAAATCCAAGTTCACAGGCTAATTTAACCCACATGTGCCATCCACACATGTTAACACCCGGTCAATATTCTTGTAGGTCCCTTCTACACAATTGCGTCATAAAATGAACAACCATTTAAAAAACAACAACAGACTATCATTAATCAAAAGATGTTTGTGTTCACTTGCCTTTTAAGCTATAAGGAAGGAGCCACTGGGAAATTTATGTGCAATGATGCCATTGGTTACACATAAGTTTTCCAATGATACAAACAGTAGCTCGTCTGGTCTACTTCATATCTGAAAAATGGCCCAGGGGGAAGGCTGAAGTGCCTTCTCCACAGGCACCCAATTGGAATCTGGCCCCTGTGCCCCTGGGAAGCTATGGACTTCCAGCACACACGTGGTCCAAAGACTTTGTCCTCTGTGATTTGGCCCAAAGTCATCACAACCTCTTAGCTTCACGTCTTGGTCGGAAAGATATAGAGGGAGAAAACCTTGAGCGTGGCTCCCATACCATCAAATTTCCAAAGAGACTGAAATGAAACCATGTGTCAGGTGGTGGAACCCCATCTAGACTTACCTGCCTGGTCAAGTAAGCCATGGGAGGTGATGGAGAGCTGACAGGACTCAGGAGAAGCCCTGCTGCTCTGGGAAGCTGCGAGAAGGCTACCACCAACACCAATGCCAGCTGATGGGTTGGCTGAGCAGGTATGGACCCACACAGGAGAGTGGAGCCTCACCCGATGTCCAGGCCAGCTGGCAAAGCCCAGCCCATTTAATGGGAAATCAAGGGGTGGAGTTGCCAGGCTGGCAAGAGACCATCAAGCCAATCCGGGGGTGGTGGTGGTGGAGACAGAGAAGACCCACCTGATCTATTTTTATCTTAGTCTTCCCCATAGGAGTGCATGAGGGCATAGATGGTTCTCCTATCTTCCATTTCCCATATTTTCAGGTACTATATTTCATACCTTTTAATCTCAGTGTAATGGTAAGAAATGTTAAATAATTTGACCTTTATCCTGGTAGCCTTGGATGACAGGTATACTGTGATGACAAAGAAAGGAAGGGGCCCCCAAATCAGGCATGACCCTTTGGGTTCCATGAATGAGCTCCCAAGATTTTTTTCTTTTTAAAAAGCAGACAATCAAGGCCTCATTCATAACCAGAACCAAGGTGACCTGAAATATCCCTGTGAAGCAACTATTTGTTCCAATGGAGTAAGGTACAGACCCGTACACCTTTCATGGCCTACATGTTTGTCCCAGGGTGGTTGTTCGGTGTTTGGAAGGAACTGTGAGAATAAGCTCCCTGAACTAGTTCGGTGTAGTGGTTAAGAGCGGTAGACTCTAATCTGGAGAACCAGGTTTGATTCCTCACTCCTCTACATGCAGCCAGCTGGGTGACTTTGGGTCAGTCACAATTGTCTCAGAGCTCTCTCAGCCCCACTTACCTCACAGGGTGTCTGTTGTGGGGAGAGGAAAGGAAGGAGATTGTAAGGTGCTCTGAGACTCCAAGTGAAGGGTGAGGTATAAATCCAACTGTTGTTGTTTTTGTTTTTGTTCTTCTTCTTCCCTTTGTGTGATACATTGGATACCTAACATACCTTACCTTACCTAACATTGGGTACTTTGTGGAGGAAGTAGGTAAGAGCCTAGAAACATAGCCAATTGTTATAAACTCCATCCAAGAACAGAACAGGAGAGGGGTGGAGAAATTATAGGGAGTGTTACTCGATTTTCCAGTACTTGCTTTCTCCAATTTGTTGTTGTTCAGTCGCACAGTCGAGTCTGGCTCTTCATGACCCCATGGACCACCTTATACCAGGTCTCCTGTCTTTTGCTGTCCTCCAGAGTTTGATCAATTTCATATTCATTGCATTGATAACCATCTCACCCTTTGCCATCCCCAGTTTGGTGTAGTGGTTAAGAGTACCAACTCTAACCTGGGAGAACCAGGTTTGATGCCCCACTTCTCCACATGCAGCTGCTGGTGTGACCTTGGGTCAGTCATAAGTTCTTTCAGAGCTGTTATCTCAAGGGAAGTTCTCAAAAGAGCTCTCTCAGCCCCTCCTACCTCACAGGGTGTCTGCTGTGGGGACTGGAAGGGAAAGGAGATTGTAAACCGCTCTGAGACTCCTTTGGGTAGTGAAGGGTGGAGTATAAATCCAATCTCCTCCTCTTCTTCTTCCAATCATTCCCAGCATCAGGATCTTCCCCAATGAGTGCTCCTCTCTCATTTGGTGGCCAAAGTATTTGAGCTTCAGTATCTGGCCTTCCAGGGAACAGTCAGGGTTGATTTCCTTTAGTATTGAATGATTTGAGCTCCTTGCAGTCCAAGGGACTCTTGAGTTTTCTCCAGTACCATAATTCAAAAGCATCTATTCTTCGGTGCTCAGCCTTCCTTACTGTCCAACTCTCACAGCTATACATGACTACTGGGAATACCATCGCTTTGACTATACAGACTTTTGTTGGCAGGGTGATGTCTCTACTTTTTATTATGCTGTCTAGGTTTGCCATCACTTTCCTCCCAAGGAGCAGGCGTCTTTTAATTTCATGGCTGCAGTCACCATCTGCAGCGATCTTGGATCCCAGGAACGTGAAGTCTGTCACCGCTTCCATGACTCCCCCTTCTATTTGCCAAGGAGTGATGGGGGCGGATGCCATGATCTTAGTTAAACAAATGCTGTTTAATGTTGATTTGGCTTTTACGTGAAGCATACTTTAAAAGTATCCCATAAGTAAGGGGTTTCCAGTGGGTTGTGTGTGTTTTTTGTCCCAGGGACTATCACATACGGACAGCCAAGAATACTCAAGCTTTGGATTTCCCACATTTAGCAGGGGATTGGACTAGATTGTTTATAAGACCCTTTCCAGCACTAGGACTCATAAACTCAATGCGTGTTCTTGCTCCAAACTCTACAGCCCGACAGAACATCCTCCTAGGGAGGGAAGGGTCTGAACTTGGACTCTGCATACATTCTGAACAGCCCAGTAAGACTTCTCATTTTGGAAACTGACATCAAGTCTAGTCAAAGTCATTAGCTCAGAATTTACTGGCTCCGCAGGGAGCTATTTATATGGCCCTCTACAGGACACACTGCACTGCCCATAAATCAAAGTGCAGTATCCTGTGTCCTGTTTAGGTAATTCTCTCCCTATGAATTCAAGTTTAGTCGCTTTCCTTTATAGAAGGAGCAGAGGCTGAACTAGCCAAAGCCTGGAATGAGTTTTGTTACACACGGGCACACACAAACAGCACACAACAAACAAACAAATGGCACACAAGCACCAACAGAACAAGTTTCGGTATGTATTAGTGTAGGTTTAGGTAAGGGGTGATATTGCGGAAACATTAACCTCCATCCAAAACATCTGAGTGGATGTAATGAACCAAGGCTGATATAAAGTGGAATTAAATTCTGCTCCGGTATACCTTGCGTTCATAAAAGCAAGCAAGTAGGGAGTACATAAAACAAAATTACATGCTCTCGGGTGAGATAACAATAGACATGAAATGGAGGATGGTAGAGAGAGGGAGACCGTCAGAGCCAGCCAAGCTTCCCGCATAAAATGCATCGCCTCTTTTTAAAAAGCCAGGGAACGGCAGAAGGAGGAATAAAGCAAGAGAACAGAGAGCAACCTTTCTTTACCTTATTACTGGAACCGAGAATCATATAATGGAACCGATTGGCAATAAGTTCAGAACACACAAATGGGAATGCTTCTTCACAAAAACCCAGAGCTGAGTTGGAATTCATTGTTGCCAGATAGAGGATGGCACTGAATGCCTCATGTTCAACAGGCAGAGCTAGCCAGTAACACACACACACACACACGCACACACACACACACACACACACACACACACACCCCTTCCTTATCTTCCATGCACATATTCTCCGGCCACAGTTGTACAGTCCCTACATCCCATGCCCATCTGGCTGGAAATCAGACCCTTTCTAAGACTGTGTGCTCATTTTGGCTCCCCTCATCCCATCCTGCCCACTGTAACCCAGTAGCAATGTAATTCCCCCCCCCCTTGGAAAATAATATTTATTTATATGACCTTTTTCAAAAGGCATCCACATCAGAATTTAATCAAAAGGCATCCACATCAGAATTTAACCACAACATCAGTACATTGAGTTTTTATGTCTTGAAAACTGAAAGACCAACTTCTCCCCCATCCTATTATTAAAGGTTCCCTTGCTTGAAAGCCAGTCGAATCCGACTCTAGGGTTGCGGTGCTCATCTCCGTTTCAAAGCCGAAGAGCCAGCACTGTCCAAAGACGTTTCCATGGTCATGTGGCCGGCATGACTAAACACCAAGGCGCACGGAACGCTGTCACCTTCCCACCGAAGTGGTACCTATTTATCTACTTGCAATTTCTTGCTTTCGAACTGCTAGGTTGGCAGGAGCTGGAACTAGAGATGGGAGCTCACTCCATCATGCGGCAAACGGGTCTCGAACTGCTGAACTACTGACCTTCCACAGCCTGCAGTTCAGCGTCTTAACCACTTGAGCCACTGCAGCTCCACATCCTATTATTAGGGAGACTTAGAAAGTGGAGCCCTCCTTTTGCACCCAGAATCCTCTTTTCACTTTTCCTTAATGAACATAAACATCATATACGAAAGTGAAGGAGCCTGTTTAACCATAATGACAAATATTCAGGTGACTGTAAGTGTTCTACTTTTTCCTTCCTTCTTGGAGCAAATTCAGGTATGAGATTATCTCGAGAAATGTCCATTGAACAATCCAATTTTAGGGAGAGGAGAGTCTTGACTGCAGAGTTGACTGCCATTTATTTGTATATATTTGAATGTCCCCTCCCTCTGTATACAAATCCCTGGATAATTGGTCTCATTGACCTAACTAAAAAAAGGGAAATTTGATGAAAACTTTCTTGCACTTTTCTGCACTAACCCTTCTAAATCCTAAAGCCATCCAGTTCTGCTCTTACACTCATCCTAACTGAAGATTTAAATAGTATGTAGCCCCCAAACTATTTTTAAAAAAAATCAATTATCATATTCTTAGAAGTGAACATACTAAATTAGGCCTCCTCTGAACTCAAGAAATGGTTACTTGTAGTTTTGTGCTTCTGGGATCATGACGTTTATGCCCAACCTTATCCAAATTCTCGCTGAAGAAGACAGATTATCCTTTCATTTATGATATATTTCTGCTAGCTAGAATACTAAATGACCATTTTAAAAAAAACAATTACCATTCAGTACCAGTTTTTAGGAAGTTATGATGTCATGTGCATTGGAATGGACCTGCAATATAAAAGATTGCACTGCTTGAGTTAAGCAATTTTGAATTAAGTAACTGACAGTTCTGGAAAAAAATATTAAAGGATTTCATAGCAGCCAAGAATAATTTGAACAGAGAAGCATTTGTAAAATAACAGCCAGGTTATAAATGTGTTTGAAAATATAGATACAAATATTCACAGCTAGACTGTTGTATGGATTATTACATACTAGCCGTAAAGCCCGTTGAGGAGGAAGACAACGGGCCCTAGAAAGGTAGGATGGGTGGGTGGGCCATCAGTTGAGGGGTGGAAGCCGGCGGACTGTTTGCCGGGCTGGAGTGGGGGGGGGGAGCCGGCGGAAAGGGCCTGCAGGCCCCGTTCGCCGGCCTGGAGTGGTGTGGTGGTGTGGGGAAGCTGGCGGATGGGTCCCGCAGGCCCCGTTTGGCAGCCTGGAGGGGGGTAGGCGGTGGACGGGACCTCCAGGCCCCGTTCGCCAGCCTGGAGTGGCCCGGGGGGGTAGCCGGCGGACGGGACCTCAAGGGCCCGCTGGCCAGCCTGGAGTGGTTGGGGGGTGGGGGGAAGCCAGGGGGGGTAGCCGGCGGATGGGATCTCC